>NC_083548.1:5053749-5143749 GCF_018135715.1 Danaus plexippus | reverse complement strand
ATCTTGCGTTCGTCCAGGTGACTCGACATCATAATCTAAAATTACTTCATTTTCTGTCATCCCTTCATCTAATTGTTCATTTAAGTCAAGTTCAATCTCATCCAGGGATTTGCCTCTGAAAGCGTCTGCTTTCCCATCTTCCATAAGGATGAGCAGCTTAGATATCTTGGCAGTTTGATAGATATCATCCGGTAGCCGATATGATTTTTTGTGTACATCACTTGTATGGCCCATAAATGTAGCTAGCTGTTCCATGTCGTTTTCAGACATACTGAATATTTGGGACAACGTGGCTAAATGTTTCCTAAGCCTTGTAGATGAAATTGATTTCGGATTTTTTGCCCCAGATAGCCTGGCATGTCTTTCCAGTACTTTGTAACCATATATTGTATTTTCAAAACCTGGATTTCCAAATAAAAAACGATTTGACGTTGAAACAAATGTGTTTCTGATCGAGAGCAATAATTTAATGTCCTCTTGGACCTCCTTATTAAATAAAACTGGAACTCCGCGCCCACGCTTGCCCCTAATGACAACTCTTTTAAATTTCTGTACCAAGACTCTTTCCGATAAGGTAAGAGCCCGGTCAAATTCTTCGTATTTATCAGCAGCATTATTATCAGATTCTAAATAATCGTGAACTTTGATTCTCTGAAGCTCACCAGGCCTGCGTCTGTTCAGTAACAAAACTCTACAGTATACAGTCTCTAATAGCTGAATATAAGTCGAAACATTAAATAAACCTTCTTTGATTTTGTTCGCAGCTTCTTCTGATTTTTTTCCGAGGTATTCTTTTAGGATTTTTAAGTCATTAGCTAACGGGACTATGGTTACTTTATTCCACTTATTTGTGTTAAGATCAGATGCTGCTTGGCTAGATATATCAAATTTCCAATTAGAGTCAATGATTTGAATTAAAGTTTTTAGGTCTGCTTCTATTTCTGCCGTGTTTGTTTCCATGTAAGGTCCATGTTTTTTTAATGCAAATAAAATTGCTATATTGCAGCATTGTTTTATACTAGTAGAAATGTTCATAGCAAATGTGGGTGATTCAAATCTATCTTTTTCAGAGTCATACTTTCCCACTATTTTTGTAGCTGCCACAATGGTGTCGTAGTGTATCGGTCTAAGTGCGTCAAATAAATCTTTTATGGAAGGATTAATCTTTTTCATTTCTAGCAATAATTTCGCTAATTCCCTCATTTTTCGAGAAATTACGTTTACAAAATGTTTTTCCCTGTGGGTTTTCATGTACTGTGTTCCAAAACTACATATCAGGACATCTGATTTGGCAACAAGTGATGTTTTATCGGCTCTCATTCGCAGAAATACAGTATCCTTAAGTTTTTCATCTATTTTTAAATGTCTTAATAATAGGTTTTGGGCTTCAGATTGAACATTTACAGTAGTTTTATTCGAATTTTGTGTGCACTTTTTCATATGTTTCCACAAAAGTTTCTTTGAGTAGAAACCTAGACAGTTTGTACAGGGCAAATAATCTGTAAATTTTTGTTTTCGCATGGGTTTAGTAATTTCTACTGAATTTTGAATAAAATTTCCTTTTTTTCGTAGTGCCATGATAAGATTTTTTCTTTCTTGACTTTTTTTGGACACCGATAAAATTTTTGGACTTCAGGTTCATAAACATGATGTCTAGTTAAATGTCTGGCAAAATTTAAAACAAAACCTTCACAGAAAAAACAGTAGTCCTTACTTCGGATAGCGCGGTTGCATTTAGGTGGTTTCTTTGGTATGATAAAATCATCATCATTTGTAAGCTCATCTTCTTGGGTATGGTTACTAATGCTAACAGTTGCAGTGTCCCCCGAAACAACAGAATTAGATTTATGTGTCGATATGGATACTGGTTTTAATAATCTACTATCCACACTAAGAGTTGTGCCAGGAGAATTACTTATATCACTTAAAATACTATCACTACAGATTACCGAGGTTTCTTCATTTAAAGGCTGCTCAATGTTTCTGGCGGATATGGGCTTGAGTTCTAATAATGAGTAGTTTTTCTGATGAAACTTTTCTGATGAATGAGGTACATTGCCAAATGAGCAAAATCGATCCAAAATCTTGTCATCGTATAAGTAAGATTCATCAGATGAAGTCTGCAAAAGTGAAATTAACATAATGATTTATATTTTTAATTTATTAAGTTTTTACAATATGACTAATCAACAATATAACATTTCTTTTCTATAAATTGTAGGTTATTTAAACTTCTACTTACATCTTGTACAGGCGGTGCATAATTGGAATCTGTGTCAGAAAAATCAGGACTTGAAACAGATATTTGTTCCTGGAAAGCACATACGGTCGTTAAATAAGTCGTAAGCATGAAACAGTTACGGTTATTAAAATAATTAAAATTCATGTAGATATGTAGGTACAAACCTCATTGAACAACGTTGAATCAAATAAATCACGTGAATTTTCTTTATTTCCTCCTAAAAGAAAAACAATAAAAGTCAGTTAAATAAATCATACGTATCGGTGTAAAGACTACTCAAAATATTTTTAAACCGTTATAGTAAACAGTAAACTTAATGTATATAGCAACAACCAGTTGCTTGAAATTATACAGGTGTCCCGAAACCAAACGCCAGTTCGAGACACTTGTATAGGCTATTTTACTTCTCATTACAGTTTTCTAATGGCGAAAAAAATAATTGAATTGGTTCAGTAGTCTCGTAAGTTAAATAGTAATAAACGCTCGATTAAATATTTCGTCTCTACAATATTAGTAAGTACAGATATTTAAATACTTTAGTTCATATTCGCGGTTTTATCTTAGTCACTGATGGGATCTCGTTTAAAATATACAATAGGTACTTATCAAATAAAATCAGATACGTAGGTATGTAGGTAGGGACATAGTTGATATAATCAATCCAAAATACTTTTACACAGGTAAGTACCTACGAAACAGTTCAACAACAAACAGGACACTCGTCGTCAGCATAATGATCGTAAATTGCATATGCACAAATGCTGCACCAGAAAAATGAAGATTTATAGAGCGATTTTATGTTCTTTCGTTTCATAGGTAGAACAAAATGATTTATAATAATATTGATATTATTCTTGATCACCGCACCACAATTAAAACATTTTGTTTGTATTACAAAATGGGTCGACGGCCAAAGCCATTTTATATTGTCTTTAAAATAGTTTTTGAAATCACTTCTTTTAAAGAAACGATCTACATCAATCACGACAACCATGACGACCTACCACAGCACAGAACGCAACGTCGCGTCGTGTTTGTTTATGCGCGCACGTTAACCTACTGCCTACAGAAAACATTCATTATTATTGTGAACTTGTATTATAATCAAACACCGTCCTCTTAATGTACAAAACAAATAAACAAAATTAATACTATTCATTATAGATAATAACGATAATTTAAATTTACAAACTAAGAATAAATTAAAACTTACTAGGTACTTACCTAATCATTATTTTTAATATACTTAATGAGATACTTACTTGCTAATGCGAGTATCCTGGCACTTCTTTTCATGATGCCTGCTATTTTACTTCCACTATACAATATTTATACCACAAGCGTCGTTACGTCCGCGTTTTAAGGCCGAAATATAACAAAAACATGCCGCTTGCATGTCGCGTGCGAACTCCGCTCCCTCACCTCTGTGGGCCCCACGTTTGTTCTGGATAATGTCGTTTTGTGTGACGCAATTAAATCTCACATTAGAATTGATAAAAACTTTTATTATATACAGAAGCCACATTATCGACGTTTTGTACGAAAACAAAATATCGAATATACGCCACTGATATACGATGCAAAAGAGCGCCCTCCAAAATTCGCGCGTCAAACAGCGGAACTAAGAAATACGCTGAAAGGCACTCCAGTGACAAAACAACGTCCATGCCAATATTTCACCCAGCCATTGTACTAACCTTTCCACTACTTCTGGCTGAATTTGAGATATAGTCAGTCTTGCGTCCGTATACAGGATGCAACAAGTCAGTCGGACGCAACATCATCGGTAAAAACCGCCATGTAGGACGTAATATTAACTCCGGGGTGGATATATGTATATGTATATGTATATGTATATATGGAGTTGTTTTTCATTCTATTGGTATTCAACTAATAATAAAAAAAAATATACATACGTTTTATTCTAATTGGATTAAATATTTATGACATCAATTTATAATGTATTTAAATACTGCGTTCAGTTTCTCCTGATATTTCTTTCATAATCATCATATCTCTACAGATACAAAAAGTTCTCCTTATGTTTTTCTACTCATTAATAAGTTAATTAAATTTATTCAGTTATTTTTTAAGTTCAGTAAAATTTTTTGTCAAAAATATTTTATTGGGAACTTAAAGGAACTTAACTTGTTGGGAGCTTTATATTATATTGACTGTCCTTGACTTCTTTTATCGGTCGTCCTTGATTCTTGAATACCTCTTAAGGTTTTTAGGTCCATTTTTTTCCTTACTTCAGTAATAGTATTTTTGCTCTAAACAAAAATAACAAAAATAATAGTGATAATCTACTTTTCTTATAATTTAAAATTGCGGCATCAAATAAAATTCGTTGAATTCATTTTATTTGAGTTAATTAAATGATATTTCGAAAAATATTAAATAAAATCTTTTTAAAACAAACAAAATATAATAATAATTACAATTATACATTCATATATAAGAAAACATACGAGTTGGATAATAGACTGTCGTTAATTAAAACAATTATCTCATCAAATAAAAAAAAATAAACAAATAAAACAATGTTTTTTTTATGACCGTATTTTCTAATTACACTATTACATCGCAGGTGACAGACCAGAAGATATATAATTCTTTTTTATTCCTAGTTTTTGTCATCTACAGCCTTCGATTTCCCAATTTCTCAAGTACAGCTTTGAATGCACGCAGAATGATCACACTGAAAGATCCATATACTTGAAGGAACACATCTCAAGCACTTAAAATTAATGTGATTCAAAGTCAGGGTGTGCGAACATATAGTGTATGGATAAACCAAGCTATTCAATCCGTTTTGATAAATTACAAATCCTCGTTCGTGAAGACAAATATATATGTATATATACCAACATTCAGACTCGATATTATAAAAAATAAAAGCATCTTAATTTCTATACACGAGATGTCTGGCAATTATATAACACCAGAGACTCTGTCATCGAAAATATAAAATCCCATGTCTGTTAACATCCAACAGACTTTAAGACACAAAGCATTCTGGGACCCATGTTCAATTATAACAAAAAATGACAATGTTTAGTAAATCATAGTTATATTTCAAAGAATGCTTCTAAAAATCTAACGTATTTTTATTATCAAATAAAACATTATATTTTTAAGCAGAAATGAGAAATCTTTAACTACTTAAAGGAAATATTTGGTATCTGCGTTATATTTTTTTTATTGATACAAATACATAACTAATAAGATGGTAGAGCCTATCTGTGGTCTAATAGCTACAACTTAAACATGGGCTGGCTTGACTGGGGAACTACCACCCTATCACAGAAGATCGGCGTGAAGTAGTCATTAATAACTACCATTCGTCCGATTAGTGAGAGAGCCGGTTGCCATTTCCCTGTTCCCAACCTTTCCTGCCATTTCCTTATTCCCGCCTCTTCCTCTTCCTCAACTACCAAGGTTAGCAACGCATCCGAAACGCAAGAGATGTTGCGGATGTCCATCGCCGACGGTGACTACTGTCCACCAAGTAGGCCGTCTGCTCGTTCGCCACCTTTTTCATAAAAAAATAAATAAGTAAGGCATATTTATAGAACCATTTAAATTAGTTTATAAATTAAGAAAGAAGAAATCAGTATCAGTTTTTGTTTATAAACAATTTATAAAATGCACATTCCTATTGCATCTTATTTTGATATATATTTCAAAATAAAATATGTGACTTTAAAATGTAGTATATTTAATAAATTCATTCAAATATATTAACAAAGATCAATTTAATTATTAGTTATTGTCATACAATTCCATTTAATATTTTTAAAGATGACTTCAGTAACATTTTAAAATCTCGGAACAAACAGCAACATATTCATGTAGTAACGGAATAAATTTAGTAATTACATATTTAAAGCAGAAATTGAAAGTTTAATGAACGCGAAGTTCAGAACTGACATATTACGTGAAAACGTAAATTGTGTTTCCCTGGAACTTTGACAAACTGACCACCGAGTTAATGGAATATTACAGAAAATAAATATGGGTATGTTGAAGTTAAACTCGTATTACAAGTTGTGATTAGAGTTTTCAGTTTAAATTGCATTTTGAAATTGTCAGAGATTATCATTTTATAATGTTCATGTAATGGATAATACAAAATAACTTGACGGTTCAACTAATTTCGATAACCTACTGAATATGTTTCTGTTAAATGACTTGATCGTTTGAAATGTAAAATATAAATTTTAGGTATTAATCTATATAAATTCATTTTACTATACACTTAAAACTTTATACCAAAGTTAACTCGTATCGTAAAGTAATCTAATTTGCTTTTGAAACACTTAGCATGAACCGTAATCTTCTTCCATCGCATAACGAGCCACTGAACTCGATCTAGAGCTCTTCTCGTTTAAAATCTCTCCGCTGACTTTCGGATATCATTGTCCTTCATAGATACAGGGTGTCTTAAATTTTGATAAAGGGTTTGCAGTTTCTCTAGAACCTATCTGCCCCAAAGGACAACGGTTTGATTATAGCAAGCCTATCGTATATTCTGTAACCGTCACTATAATGTGTCTCTCTGTGTGGATGGAATCTTTAGTCAAAAGCTTCTTCAAACCCATCCTTACTCGGACATGGAAACTCGATAGGTCGTCGACCAAGACAGTTGATGATGATTCTTAAAAACAGCTTATTCCTCTAGACTTTAAAGTGAAATCAGTTGATAACTTTATAACAAGGTTGTTTTTTTTTTGAAATACAAAATAACCACACCACTTTTCCGTGCATGAAGCCTGGCTAAATTGGTTTTAATTAAATCGCGGTCACCATTAAACTGGTTTGCAAGTTACTAAATGCTGGTCAAAGCTTTAAAGTCACAACTATGAGTAGTACTATGAGTACCATGGCACTTAAGTCAAGATGATATTTTTTTGTAATTATAAATTAAAATATGAAAAAACTGACAGTTTGAGAAGCGCTGATTTTTTTGTATATATTATTATTTGGTTTTATAGTAAACACCAAAACAACTTTCAATAAAGAATAAATATAACTATAATTTTATCCTCTTACTTTTAAGTAAATTGTTTACTTCGAAAAACTCTCTTGAAAGAGAAAACATATATTCTCTAATAAGACCTACTCAATGGGTCTTAACATATTATTTTTATATTTTATATACGTCTTACATACATATAATTGATGTACGAAGCAGCCTCTCGATAATGTTATTTTTATTTTTTTTAAAACATTTCTTAATAAATCTTTTGTTTGTAAAAGGTTTAAAATGGTAGAGCTTTTTCAATTGACTACAGTTCATGTATCACTTTTCGGAAAATCTAATAATAATAAAAGATCACCCGGTTTGTTTTAATTATTGGATGTCTATTAATTGCCAGAGCAGTAAAAAAATTAAGTAATCTTAAGCAACCTGCCACTTCTGTTATCAAGTCTTAAATAAATAAAAAGAGAGTGTGAGTTTAACCCACCACTCCCGTCAAACGTAGGTCAATATAAAGGAAAATGTTAATCGAAAATAGAATTTGAAAAACTCTTAATTTTATTTGGTGTATTTCATAATAAAACGTATTTATTTTATTAACGGTGTCCAATCTTACTTCTGCCTTATATTCTTGACTTCCTTTTGTATGACAAACAATCGATTCACGGACATACTTGAAATTTCTTAAAAACCTGAATAATTCGTACATTTGCTAGGATTGTTACTTAAAACTCACTTATATTTAGCGTTCCTAAGAGAAGACTTAATAGGTTATCTTAAATTAAAAGGTGACTCAGGTCATACTGAGGCAATAAAAGTCGTTCCATACTTCATACTGAACACGCTGCTCTCACTATGTTACCTTAAATATATTGTAATTTTTTTCACCATTTAAGAAATCAACTACAGTATCAAGTAATCAACTTCGTATTAAAACTGTATTTTAGAAAAAGAATGACGTGTTAATATTTCGTTTGTGATATTAATAGTCTAAATAAAAAAATGTGCTTCTTCGATAGCAAAAAAATTATGATACAATTAGTTTTATTGCATGTTTCTTGTACACTTATTATTTTTATATTAATGTATACTGTAAAAGTTTACACACTTTTTTTATTATATTTATATACATGGATTAGAATAAATATTCAAAATTTAATTTGTGATTTTAATGTTTGAAAGAATTTACTATTTAATATTTGAAAGCATTTACTTTAAAATTCTTATGTTAATTTTTCCAACAATATATTTCTAATATTTTAATAAAAGTCTCATATTAAATAAAAATATATTTTATACTAAAACTAGAGCTAATAAAAAATTAGTAATATAGCATATTAGATGCTACCAATTTTAATATTACGGGAACTTTTGTCACTAAAATATCTGTTTTACCATAATGTAGATAGACATTTTTATACGGCTCGTTCGATCAGGTCCACTTATGGTACAAGAAACAGAATTAAACTACAGTAATTAACTTAATAACACCCATGGTTTTTCTTTTATTAGCACGCGAGTATTTATGAAACATTTTTTTTTCTACTCTCTAGGGATTAAAGAGTACCTAAAACCATTAAATTCGGTAACTAAAACTATGTCATACTACAAGTACATATTATATGAATTCATATATTGAAAATTAAATCAATTAGGATTTGTACGGAATCATGTGGGTGTGTTATAAAAATAGGAAATTATTTTATTACTGGTTCCTACTTAATACTAATCTTATACAAATCTATTAACATTTATTAGTAAATGATACTTTTTTATTAGTGTTTACTTACTCCTGACACAAATATACGTTAGAATAATATTATAACTTTCAGCTCTGAATAAGGAATTAGACTACCCGGATCTAAAAATAGAATTTGCAATAGGTACACAGTCATGTATTTTAAAAATTCCAGAATTGCATTTAGGATTGATGCTCTGTCGGCTTATAAGAACTACATCATTTATTTCAGTCACTTTGATACTAACAAATAGTTTACTAGTAGAATTGTTAAAACCCAATTGATTAAATATATGTTTGATTTTAGATTATTAATCTTTATCACTCTTTTATATATAATATCACGAAAACACAAAAAGGGGACGTGTCTTTTTGTGCTAAAAATCTTAAACAGCGTTAACGCTGAGGTACGTTAACCGCTTTAATTTTTGTTTTTAAATTTTTTAATACTCAATGTATTGAACAAAGACACCGTAGGATAACTTTTATCCGAGTTAAGAGTTGTTTTAAAATTTTACGAGTACGTTACTATGTTTCAGGTAATTTGCTTCGGGTGATTTATGTTCAAAGGGAAGATGAGTGAATGAAGGTACTTATAAAAGTTTTTTAAAGTCATCTAATTTGTAAAATTTTATACAATTAAAATATTACATCCTACCAAAATATGCTTAGTTAAAATTAGAATTTAAGGACGTAGATAGACAAATTAAATTAAAAATAAATTAATAACACAGTTAATATACTAAAATTAATGAGCGTATGTCTGTCAATGACTAAAGCTTCTATGGGCATTGATACACGTGGGTGTAAATAATATATTTAAATTTTCAATCAAAAAAGTACTTTGCCTTTTAATAAAATCGTTTACATTTATACTTTATTCTTATGAAAGACAAACAACAGCACAAAAAAAAATTTCGGCAAAAAGAGTCTACAATTTATATTTTTATTTTTTTTCCGTTCGAATAACATTTTTTATTCAACTATATATTCTTTTTTTGTCTTTTGTTTCACAGCGCAGTAATAGCTTTTAGTTTTGATCTTTATATATATTTTGCTTTCCAGTATTTTCATGTTATTCAAGACAAAGGAGGAAATAACTAATGCATCGTAAGAGATTTATGTATGGAATAAGTAAATTTCCTATATATTATTTTTTATAAAGATTTTGAATAAATAAATATTTAAAACGGTTTAAATAAATCTAATATTTTCGGATTACTACGCGTCCTTTAATTATTTGAATGATATACTTACGACTTTTCGGTTACTTTGCAGGAAAATTGACGACGTGCAGAGTGGATGAAAATTTCATCGGGTGTATGTTATTAAAATAATAAAAAACTCTTAGTAATCCGAAAATATTTAAATGAATACTCGTGATAGTCTTAGATCTCATAATTTAAAAATGTTATATATAATATGTAAGTGGACACATATATAAGAAATGTTTACTACCGCAACAGCTATATCAAATAACACTCATTGGTGCTAGAATTTTCCGTTACTTGCTGTTCATCACAACCATAATTTATTATAATAACGGACAGTAAGTTATTATGAAATAGTTATTAATTAACATGTAGTGACGTGCCAATATTTAATTATTGCTAGCGGTAATTCAATTGAATACTCATCGCAATATTCGCGTCTCTCACTATTTTAATATTTTAGGGTTGATATAAAAATTGTTGTATTCAAAATTACTTTTCGAATTATATTTAAAGCACTTTAAAATGTATATATATATAAAAAGGAACATTATTTTAATATTACACTAGGTTAAGTACCATAACATGATCGACTTAAATGTAAAATTGATTAAGAACGAAATTAATTACAGAAATCCTAAAAAGAAAGGTACATTTGTATTCCGAAAATTCCAGAAAATACAATTAGCTTTATGTCAAATTCTTTATTAACACGAATTTAAGGAGCTCGCAAATGCGAATCTTTCTCGCTTTTAAAAAAAAACAGAGTGTAGCAAAAAAACATATAATGAACAATAGTATTTAAATAAACAAAGTAATACTATACATTACTATGTTGATAAGGTAAATAAAATAAAAATTAATCATGGTTTTTGCAAGATTTTGAGAACTCAACGGAAGCCTTGAGGGATTCATAGTAATCAGTTAGGATATAGCGGGGTTTATTCATTAAGTTTCCGTATTTTTATGACTGACATCTGGTTTACGTTTTATGATCATACTCCAAGTTGAGAGGGAATCATCCCTAAGATTCTCATTATTACAAGATGTTGAGAACAAGCCGTGGATTGATGGAATTGATCTTTAATAGGGCTAGTTGCTGCCAAATTTCTTTGACTGAATTGAAATTTATTTCTATGTTTTATATATTTTTATATTGAATATGTAGTTATTTTCCATTACGGTTTCTTATATAAATTGTAAAATAGTTTTGAATAACCCGGATAGTACTCTACAATATTCTATTCTTGCACATAATCCGCTCCACTTCTATGATGCTAACGAAGCTTGTCAATAATAATCTGACAAGAAAGCACAGCAAGGTAAGTCTCCTTTGAGTAAACCTTTGTTATTTGTTGACGTATGTAGAAGATAATTAACTAAGATAACATTTTGCAAACAAGCCAGCTTCGTGGTAGCAGGTTCTAATAATTCTCTTTGATTTATTTAATGTAAAGCCCATGTTCAAAGATTAATTATTATTTAGTATTAATGTTTGTAATCACGTGTTATATTTCGTGTAAATTCATTGTTAAACTAAAAATTCAAGGGCACACTAATGAAATTGATACATAGACTAAGTTAATTTAGAATACAAAGTCAGATGACCGTATTTTCCATGGTTATGATGATTTGTTAAAAAAAAAACAGAATTCATAAAAAAACGCAGCCAAAAATAAAAACAAATATTTTTAACCTTTTTTGGATAATATATATTATATAATATAATTATATTTGATATAATTAATTACAGTATAATTATTTTAGTAATTACAGTATATTAATTTTTAATTCTCCAGTAGGCCGTATATAAACTCGCCACATGTTTGTTGTTAAAATAAAAACCTTATTCAAATTATGTAATTCTTAGGGGCTTTAAAAGATTTTTATACATGTGGTCTAAAGAAAAAAACCAAAATTTATTAAAGCGACCCTTTTATAACAAACATTTTCAAACAATAAATAACATTTAATAAACATTCGTTTTACATTAAGCTTGTAAGGTTTTGAGTAAGAATAATTCTAGAGGCATTACATGGTATTGGTTTATCGTGTAAATTTTCCACTCTAACCCATTCCTACTGTAACCTAGTTCTAGATGCATCCCTACGGTCAACGTTCACCTTTCAATTGTTTCGTTACGGGCTGACAGCGTTGCCCTCAGTCTGGTACCGGCCGCGACAGGAACACGACCTGTCGCTAAGAGGACCGACCGTTCTCAAGTAATATTCGGTATTATGGACAAATTTTAAATTTGATATTTCGTATTTGACATTTCATTTTAATGTTTAATAAGTTCACCCAAATATTAATAATTACTTTGTATAAAAGGGAATGATTCATGTAAATCTAAAGTTGTTTAGCTAATTAAAAACTGTGTATCGTGTTTGTGTACACCAAACAAACGGAAATAATGTAAAAAGGGTATGTATATATTTGAATAGTATTATATTTTTATTATATTCTTTGCATTTTCTTTTATTACGCATTTCATCTCTTCTGTCCGTGAACACGGTTTTTGCACATCTATCAAAACTTCGAGTGAATTCACGTTTTTGATAAAACTAACACTTATAATATACGAGTATGTAGTTTTACCATGAATAATGCAAAGTGGTAGGTGTTGTCAGTTCAAAAGGAATTCTAGGAGAAAATTAAATTGTCCGCACTTTAGACTTTCACGATAGTTCCGAGGACTGGAGCTCAAGGTAATATGATCCTATTACTAAACTATGCCTTCGTAGTTTTATGAATAGTTTTTAATCCTATTCATATTTGTAAAATTAATTCACATAAAAGCCTTTAATTTGTATGGTTCGTTCAGATGGAACCTTATATTATGCTTTGTGTTTTAATAACTATATGGAATGTTGCAGTGTTACTAAGTGAATAAATAATAAGAAAAATAAACGTAACTCAAACATAGAAGAGATGCATGAAATATTAAATGTGCGCTGTATGATATCAAGTAAGTTAAAACCCACCTTGAGGCGAGACATTCATATAGAGGGCTCAACGAAAGATGTTGAATGCTAGGTATTTCAAAACTTTATAATTTATGCAGAGGCCCATATTTCAGACGCGTGTTCATATGAAAGTAAGAGATGTTTTAAAGATAAAGCTGAAATATACATCTTTAATTAAAACTTTGTTATTTTTTTTGTATTTTGAAATTAGTGAACACATTTTTATCCTACGTATACTCATTGCATTCATAAATATTGAGGATAAATATAATATTGGAAGATACATTATATGTTTACAAAACTGAGTTAGAAATTTTAATTATTTGATGGAATTGTTTTGTTTTCGATTAAAAAAGTAGAAAGCAAAGGAAGGTTTTGTTTTAAAATCGACTTTATTAATAAATTTCGTACAAGTTTATTTAATAATAAATTAAACAATTTTCAAAGAAGCATAATTATTTAAAAAAATGTAACAATTGTCAATCTTAAAGAAGAACATTGAAAGTTTTAATTGCATATATTTTTTATATCGGAATTTAATTAGTTTTCAGTAATTAAGTTCCTGGGACGATGATAAGACATCGGTTAAAAGTGATTAAAAATTAAAAAAAATACGAGCCAAATTGTTGTGTGATTTAATTTAATGTTATTTGTATTGTCTACAAAATTTATTTGGGACACGAGATTTTGTGTTTAACCTGGCCTAAAATTCATCTTGAGGTCTAGTTCACCGAAAATAAGACATCTTAAAATAAACTTACCATGACACAATTTATTGTGTGGTCAATTTTGCTTAACATCCTTAAAAATATATTTATTTTTCGTCAAACAAGGGCCGTAATAAATAACAAACAATACCCATTTAAAAGACCATCATCATAAACGTGTAAGAAACATGACTGAATTCGTTCAGAGTATTTCTTATGATATTATTATATGCAGTTTAGGAACTACGAGAGGAATTTCTATTTTGTAGTTTATTTCTTTAACCAAAACTGAGACTTCATTTTAATTAATAATAAGTG
This sequence comes from Danaus plexippus, assembly GCF_018135715.1. Lineage (NCBI taxonomy): Eukaryota > Metazoa > Arthropoda > Insecta > Lepidoptera > Nymphalidae > Danaus > Danaus plexippus. The sequence goes on along the minus strand of NC_083548.1, from coordinate 5,129,583 downwards.
TAAACCATATGATAGCTATGATAGTTTTGTTTTAATATTTTTAATGTACTTTGTAGATGCCATAAGATGTGTTATAGAATAACATAAATAGCTATTATCATTTTTGTTATTTTATTTATTTCTTTTGTTCTTGTATTACCGGTACCTCATAAGGTTGTTGTTATAAAAATCAATACTTACTGAGAAATAATATTTAACGATCCCAGAGAATGGGTCTCATAACGTAAGTAAAGCTAGCATTGGCAGCTTGAGTAATGCATTTTGAAGGAGAAAATTCTATTATTTATATATAAACGAGGAAATGTCTTTTGTTTAGTATATGAGTAAACTCTGTTATTATATTTATATACTTATAGTAGTTGGTTGTTGTGCAGTAATCATATACTATTTATAATATACTGTTTCCAAAATTATATCCCTCCCACAAGCTATACGCTTATTACAAGTAATTAAAGGTAATACATAAAGGTGTGCTAAAAAACTTGTTTCTTTTCTTATACTCTTAAAGTCTTCTTTACTTTAGAGTTGCTAATTCTTAAAAATATACTCTTACTCTTGGCGCTAACCAGCGCCAACATCTATCGGGTTTTTGACATATAGTATTACCGAAGAGGAGGTATCACAATATAAATTGCTAAATAAATAAATCAATCATCTGTCTTTCTGTCTGTCTGTTCCCGATAAACGGAAAAACTACTGAACAGACTATCAAACAGTTATCACCACTCGATAGCGTGATTCCCGAGGATGGTTTTAGTATGTAATTTGTTAAGTTTTTGTATTTACTTGTGTGCACATTAACGATATTTGTTGAAGATGTCGGGAAAACATGAGCCGTCTAAGAGCTTTTAACGAAAACGCTGCCTAAATTCTTGAAGATATAATAAAATAATATATGGTAAAATTGTGTATCTTATATAGGTCTACAGAAAAGTCTAGGTTGGCATATGTCTATATCTTAAAGATACACTATATCCATTTTACAACTTTTAAAAATTGGTATTCCTAAAGCGTTTATTGGAAAGCTATGAACATAAATACGGTATTGAGTCTTATCTCGTTAATAAATTATTTCGTTTTCAAGCCTACATCAGTATCTGTGAATTACTTTAAAATCATTTCAAACGGGGGTACGATTTGAAAGTTATCATAATATAAGTTTAATAATTCTTAAAATTATATAGGCTATTTTTATATTTTTTGTAAAGAGCCCGTGTGAAGCTGGGGCTGGTACCTAGTATATTATTTATTTGGAGCTGTTAATTTAATAAACTACTATTTTATTTTATTTAAATGGGCTGGCTCGACCGGGGAAGTACCACCCTCTCACAGAAAATCGGGGTGACGTAGCCTTTAATGGCTGTTTTTCGTCCTATGAGTGAAAGAGCCGGTTGCCCTTACCCTATTCCCAACCTTTCCTACCATATCCTTATTCCCACCTCTTCCTCTTCCTCAACTACCAAGGTTGGCAACGCATCGGAAACATAAGAGATGTTGGGGATGTCCATCGGCGACGATGCCTACTGCCCACCACGTAGGTTGTTTGCTCGTTTGCCACATTTCTCATTAAAAAAAAATTAACATTGATTTTAAAAATACACATAAAAAAGTCGATCCCTAGACAACTTCAGGAGGTAAGTAAACTTCCAATGATTTTAATTAAATAAGTAGTAATATATTAAAATTTCTTTGATAACGTAATGCGTGCTAGTCATACTACTTCGATGATATTAAATAGGGTTAAGACTGTAATTGTTCTCTGAAGTATGTATGTAGGGTCTCCGTTATGCAAGGTCATCAAAGTCGGATCTTAGATGGCCACTCCGGGTGCGTTATGGCCTACAAGCTACGCCTAATGGACAAGTCAACTTCAATTATACCGCATACTGTTCGTGTAGTTAGTATTACAATTTTCTCTAAAATGATTATATAACAAATATTTGTATTTGCACAAGTAATTGCAAAATACAAGTGCACAACAATAATTAAGTACGTTATTCATTTTGATCCCAATAACTCAGACCAAATACTGGCAATAAATTAATTTGCCAATTATCATAAACGTCCAATTTTGCCCTCGGCTTACCTTCTCATACATTGTTTGATCATGTATTATGCCAAAACTATTACCGCTGAGCTACATATATATTTTTTTGTCTGTAAAATGCCCCTTTCTAAATGTAAGAAATATTCATAACTTGTATTAGTTTTAGTTTTTTAGAACCATACTTATGATACAACTACATATTTTTATTTATTATATAAGTATTATTAAAGACATTAATTACGGTTGACAACGAAATAGTCTTTAGGAATTACTTAGGATAATTATCAACCCATTGCAACTCTTAGCAAAAAAAATGTAAGGACTTATCAAATTGAATATCCATGTGTATGTTTGTAATTTGGATTTTTTTTTTTAGTTTACCAGAATAGTGCTTGACTATTATTCAACCTGATGACATTATTGCACATGAACCAAATATTTTAGTAATTTCTAATCTTTTCTTCAATCAATCCGGTCGTAAATATTTGATAAATTATGAGTAAAAAGAAACAAAGACGCAGAAATCTTTTCAAGTACTTTGCTGTGCGTTTCTTTTAATTATTCTGGATAGAAGCAAGATCTACGACCAAAAAAGGCGGGTCAATCGTACCTCTGACTCTCTGTTGGTCTCTGATTCTAGGAATGCAAATGTGCCATTTTTGCCCATATTCTCCAACGCGTATACTATACATTACTATTACTATTACGCTGACTAATTTACCCCAATGCTCAAGACAAAATTCTTGGTTTTGAACCAAATTTTTGTCACCAAAAGTCTTTCTGTATGTTTCATCACGGAGTCCAAATCAGTGAGTTAAAATTGATAGCGCCTGCTAAACCATGAAGGAAGTATTTCACACACGACCGGACCTTCGCTTTGTGTAAACAAAGACGTTATGCTGACGTGAAGTACTGCAAGATTTTTTTCCTAAAAATTCAGGCAATCAGATCATGAAATATGCTACAACAATGAAGCTTATCTATAAGGCTAAATTGCCAGACTACTGTTGAAACATTTCGAGACATCAAATAAAAGAGACACAGCTTTACTATAGTCGTCTAGATTTTTGTGAATGCTGGACACCAAAAAATCCCTAGTCGTAAGATATTAACAAATTCCGTGTTGCAAATCACTGAGAACATCATTGTCTTCTAGGTTTACCATGAGTGGTCCCTTGTCCTTGTTCCTAATTCAATACCTTGCAGAATATTGAAGTAATTGAACGGACCGCTAATTAGTAGGCACTGGATAACTTAAATGGCGGAATCTCTAAAGAGCGCGGATACTATAGTGCCAGAACAAGAGACAACTGGAGTACATATATTTTTAACATTATGGTTTGAATGCAATATGGACCACAAGATTAATTTTCGTCTATGCTATGCAGAGTTCTCAGTACATCTGTATTAGTCGTAGGGACCTCTGTTATAGTGAAATCAAAGAACGTTTTAGTCAAGATGACAACTTTGTATGAAAAGCTAAGCAAACTGAGTTGCTTTTTCTTCGCTGGACCAGACCAGAGAGTTTTCCAGCCACGATTAAGAGAATAAAGTTTTGCGCCACAATCAATATTATTGATGTTACCAGTATTGTTATTATTGATGTTATATCTCTTTAATACCATTTTTTAAGACTTGGCTGATGGTAAAAGTATATTTTAGGAACTAATATCTCCATTATTGCTATTAGCTCGTGACTTACATTTCCCCAAGAAAATTATGCCGAACACTTTTCAGCCTGACCATATTCATCCATGCTCAATTCGGCCCACGAAGAGGAGTATCAGTGAGGGCAAAAAAGTATTTTATTTTCTGAATTATCACATCCGTTTCCGCGTTCCCGCATCTCAAACTCGAAGAGTTTTCGAGTATTTATCTGGATTTGTTCTCAGTAGAAAGTACAGACAATCAGGTTTAATCTCGTAACTGCAACTTTTCGTATCCTCTACTCTAGTAACTTTTTTCTAGTTAAGAAAGACTTTACGACAAAGTGATATTTCACTCTGCTCTTCAAGCAAAATCATTCAGCTTATAGGGAGAAGTCAGACCTAAAAATATCAGCTGTACTAAGGGATACCAAAGTAGGACCGTATTACCTGCGTCAATTAGATTTCCAAATAATCGAATTATTTTGTGGCTAGCAATGCGCGAGTGGTAGACACTGCCACAGACTTTTTAAGCACCCTTTTATTCTTTAACATTCAGGCTGAAAATCTTGGGGTTGAGATTACAAGACGGTAACAGCAGATATCATTACAGATATTTGACGTTGTGCTTATGTTACTATAACTTACTTGCTCACTAAAATAATAATTTTGGTTTTCACTTAAAGCACACTTAAATAATAAACTTTTTGGTATTGATTCCTTTGAAAACTTCTACAACTCCTCGGTCTTAACTATCTTTAAATTGCAGTTAAGAATTGTTTTTCAAATTATTTTTCACTTAAGAAAGAAAAATTTATAACCTAAGATTTCATATAAAAATTCGAAGATATTCTGAATTCTGCATGAGATATGTTTAGTTGATATGTCTCAAGATAAAGTTATAAAACCTTAATAATATATCAAAATGAGTTAAATCACTTTACAGTTTAATCGATAATTCTTGTGTACAAAGAGCCTTAAAGGCTTATACAATTTCCATTCTATGGCTAATCAATGTTATCCATATATGCTTTGCTTATTAGCACTGGCGGTGCGGTGTTTAGTATTAATTGTGTTTTCGTTTTACGTATTGATAAAACTATAAAAGTAGTAACAAACTTAATTCAATATTCAATCAATTTATTCAATCAAATTCAATATGGAACAGGATTTCGTCTCTTCTTTTTTTATTCTGAACAAAATATAGTCTGAGAGGATTAACAATCATAAAATGTGAAAAGAGTGATCGGTTTCCGTTCGTGAAAACAAAATTAATTATTTTATATACGTGAATATTTAAAAAATATTCGGTTAAATATAAATCTCCCCCATTTTTATATGGTCTAGGAATATTAAATTATACATCTAATTTAAATAATATGTTCAATTAAATAATACATAACTCATATAAATTACATATTAATAACAAGGAACAAAATTAATATTCAACATAAGAAAACAACCGTAGACAAAAATTCTGTGCTCATGGGAACACAAGGAAATTAAAGCGACAACGCAAACTGTCATTTCGTTACTTAAGTAATTTGAGTCATGAATATTTTCTTCGAGTTTGTGTTGTTAAGTTAAAGTTTTTTAGATTCCATGAGTACATGATCTAATTTACTAAATAACACATACTTATTACATTTCAATCTCCTCTATCGTATATTTCATTACTTATCTTTGTGTTACCCATTTTAATTATCTCATTAATATTCTATTTGTTGCAACTACACATCTAATGCAGAGTGAATATATAACGTCCGTAGTTGGAAGTTAAGCGTTCTAAATTGATATTACTCCCTATAAAGTAAGTTAGTTATAGTGTTACCTAAATACGTTTTGGCTTCTGTTTTATTTGCCTTTTATTGTTTCAGCAATGCGTTTTAAATGGTGTTCTTTTAAAAATATTGCAATTATATTTAAATTATGATAGTGCCAATTTAATTATATGCACAATACAAATTATAACACCAAATTACTATAACAGTTCTCTAAATAAAATCAGGTTAAGAAACTTTCAACTCTTGCTTGGTTCATAATTGAAAAAGTTTATCAGACTTCTTAAATAATTTAAGTCAACATCGAGCTTAATTATCTGGAGTAAGCATTTTGAAACAAATTTTTTTTCAACTGGTAACGTCTAGGACATTTTGTATTTGTATAAAAATTAAATATAGGATTATTTTTATCACTTCATATAACAGAAAATTTCGAATAAATTCGTCCACTACTTTTCAGAAAAATAGTAACAAATAAACAGCTATCCTTATAACACCTCTCATTTTGGATGTAGTATTTTTTCATACTAGATGAAAAACTTAGTATATCAATAATTCCACGCGCACTTTGTCCTAACGCTAGAAAAATCCTCGATGAAGCCACACTACTGCTACTATTGTAAAAGCAGATGAAATCAGCACAGACAATGTAATTAAATCGTTGTCACAATTGCTACAAGTTTTAGAAACAACAAGAGTAAATTGCATTCAGAAATTAAACAACTGTATTGCCAGAATTAGAACATAGAATACTTGATTTACTAGAAATTTGTAACTATTAAACTATCAAGCAACGGACAATTTTGCACTACATGAGTCAGACATTGGACGCTTTAATATGTACACATACTAAATCCACAAAATTCTACACTGTTAAACGATAAACTGCACAAGTTTTTAATTGATTTAAATGATATTAATTTTCCTAAAGTTGTACATTAGGCGAGTAACGACGTGATTAAAAGTTTTGTCATTTAAGTGAGATGTAAGATTGTATCTCATAAGATGAATTGTCTTAGTTTCGTCGTAATTAGTTTACTATGAAGAGTATGACCTCAAATGAAAACTACGTATCGAGTATATGTTTTCAAGTTTAAAAAATCCTATATAAACTAAATATATAAAAAATATTTTATTTATATATGTATTTTAATCTTACTATTAATTATCCACGAGAAAAAATCGCTGTTACTATCTTTATTTTTTTGCATTTCATATATTTGGAACCTAACATAATAACATATTTAATTCATAATATTGCAAAGTAAATTTTTTATTTCGTTGTCACATGAATTACGAATACTATTATTTCAACATCTATTCGAATTCAATATTAATTCTCTTCAGTGAAAAGATTTTACTTCCGTTCAGCAAATGACTTAGTTCGTAAAAATATATACTTCTTTTCCTTTTTTTATTTAATTTTTATCCCTGATTTTTTTCGTATGATATTCAATTTATTAATTAAGAATTAAAGAATAGAATAGTTTTCACCGAATGTTTATATTTTCTGTATTCATAAATATGTACTGAAATAATGGAATCATATCCTTGATTTTTCGTTCTCGGTCTGTCAAAGTAATATAAACAAACATATTATTCGATTATTTCACCTATTATTTGAAATATTTTTCTCTCTCTTTATGTTTATCAAATCTATTAGAAGAGTTAAAATAATAGTACAAAAAACAAATAATAATATACTTTGTTGATAAAATGTTAAGCCTATCGGGATCTAATACAAAGGCTTGTTTTTTTAATAATGGATATCCTAATAACGACTGTTTACCATCGGGCTCAACGTTGTTTACAATCAAGTGTAAATATATTTAGCATATACAACGCCTAAGGGTGTATATGACTTATATAACGTTTAATAGTGGCGTCCTGTCGTCTCTTAATATAAATAAAAAATATTTTTCTAACTAAGGAATTGGTTAATAACTCTAAATTGTAAAATTTAAAAAATGTATATTTAATAGGTCATGTATATAGCATTGAATTCCATACAAACGGGTGCGGTGTCACTATATAGTGAAATTAAATTTTGTTTAATGTTTAACAAGTTCGCAATATAATTATTCCATTGAAATCATTTTAAATAAATACTGCTATAGAACAGCTGTTTTTTAATATCTAATGATGATTTTCTTAGATACTTTGACTTGTAACTTTATAAACATAATTAAAACCTGTCATGTCATTGATTAAACAGATTTATTTCTAAGTCAACTTGTCTGTGAAGTTGAAAGTAATTTTGTTCTATTCATTATATAACAGTATTTTAATTATGAACCCGTTAGAGAAGTTTTCCAATTTCGATGTTCGATAAGATTTATAATGTAAGCAGTTAACGGTTAAAAATATCCGATTAATTTAAAAAAAAATAATGTAAGCAATATATGCTTTGTATTATAATGTGAAAAAATTTTGGGACAACCCTTACACTCAATAAAAATGGTTTAACTTGAAATACTCATTATATGATGTCGTTATAATATTATATATAACTATTCTATAGTATTGTCATGGTGCAAGATATATAAATATACAGTTTTTTTTAACAAAAATGTTACAAAAAATTATAAGGGAAGATTTTAAAATTTGGTATTTACACTATGTTTTTGTACACTTTTATGTTTAATAATAAAACCGACTGAGGTTTATCGCTCTTGTCTCTTGTTTAAATGTCATTTATTTTAAACTAAATACTTTATAAGTAAATTTTTTTTATATGAGATATTTTCTATTTATGTTTAGAATTTTGTTTCATGTACTGTTATTTTATAAATATAATATCAAATTAATTTATAGCCCCAAAATAATTGTTATCAAAGCGAATATAAAAAAAAAAATTAAGGGCATTTTATTTGAATATCTGCGGTAGTAACAGTTAACTCATAAAATTTTACATAAAAAAAATATTTTGGGAACATAATTTTAATTAGGAATATACATTTAAAAAAACATTTTTATACATTCATTTGTTTTTATGAGGCTAGAGTAAACTTTAGCAAATATAGTGCATGTACATTACAGTGTTCACATATTTACTGAACTAGAAAAAGCTTTTAAGGCTGCTTTGCATTGTTACTTTTAAGGCATGTCTTATTCAAACACTTATTATTCATGAATGTGTTAAAATATGTTCCTTAACATAATAATATTTTTGAATTCTGCAAGCCCTTATTGGTGTTACTAGAAAAAAGTATTTTTTTAATTATATTTAGATTTATGAATCAGATTAAAATATAAACAAATAACATTTCTATAAAAAAATATATATATTTCAATACATCGCATATCACTTAACTTATGAAAATCATCAAAATATCGTATTCTAGATATAGAAGTATACGGAAATTTAGGATAAAAATATAACATTTTTACTATATTGACATATGAGATACATGGCGAAGTGTTATATTTCCATATTTCCAGTATTGGAAGAATTTAGTTACAATTATTGATTTCTAAGACTATAATTTTAAACAGGATTAAATATATATATAAATATATATATACATATATATATACATAAATATATATATACATATATATATACATATATATATGCATCGAATACGTAGATCAATCTCTTTTATTTTTTGATAGATTCGTAGTATTTAAAACCTGAATAGAATTTTCTTTGTACTGCGAATGAAAAGATTTACTGGTAGTTTTTATTCGGTGTTCGTTAGTGCTTCTGAACTCTAGTTCATTAAACTGAAGGTTTATTTATCTCGAGTGAAAACTATTTGTATTGTAACAACAAGAATTAACTAGAGTTAACTAGCCGCTCAAGTCTCTTTAAGCACTTTTGTTGTCTAATTTGTAAATACCAGTAACAGTTTTCAATGCGATGATATTTTATAACTTAATTATGAAAACCATCATCAATGAGCGTTGTTGATATTGAAAATTCATACCAATGGCGGTGAACTAACAAAATTGAAAAAGTTATTAAAAATAAAATATAAAAATGAAAAATAATATTCTCTCAACTTTACTCTTAAAAGTAAGAACTGAAATGATTTAGTTATTTTTTTACGAAGGAGCATTGGAAAAGAAGGATATAACATTTCGTTTAACTGAGCCAACATCTATGTGATAATTTAAAAATTTTCCATTGACGCCGTCGAGGGAATATTATAAATCTCTCTTCATCAGCGGGAATTTAAATAAAAATAAGTCTGTTTGTAAAAATTCTGTTTTTACTCCATTATGATCCAACATATTTATTTTGTCTCGTTTATGATATTGTTTTAATATTTCAATCAGGTAGTATGATGATTAACAAATATATCTTTGACCTATAAATTTTATATGGGTCTGTGGTTATTAAAATTGCTAATTACACTATTTGACGGAATATGGCCAACGAACTAAAGTTAAATTAGTGTTCCATTAATAACTGAAATTCATTAAACACTGTCTAAGAAATGCATATATTTCTCAAAAAACCTCATTATATTTAAGGGATCATAAATAAAGATAAATACAGTTTAAAAAAATTGGAATAAAAAAAAAATTCCACATGATGTTTGGAGTAATGGAAGGTTTACTGTCAAATTGTTAACATTGTTTTAGATAAAAACTTACAACATAGTTTTAATTTTATTCTGAGTTCGTGTTCATATGGAAGACGAATAAAGCACAAAGCTGCTGGAAGGAAGCTGGAAAATATTTGCGAATAATAACGTTTTCGATGAAAATATTGTGACAAAATTGACGTTAATAGTTTGAAAAACAAAATAGTATGCTACATCTATTTTAAATAAATAAAATATAAAGATCACTCGTTCTCAAGAATCCAGAAATTCGATATTGAACAATAATATGTAAAATTGCTCGCAATTTTCCCTTTAACCGACATAGTCTTTCTTATTTTATACTAAATTTTAGTGCACCTTTCTATTTGATACATAAAATCACTTTCTTTTATAGAAAGTGGAGAACAAGAATTTAATCCCGTAGTGTATTAAATAAAATTGCACTTCGTAGGTTTAAAAGTTCAAGATTGATTAAAGATACATACAAACATATAAATAACAAATTCACTATAAGGAGCGTTAAGATCGAAAATTGATTCAACACTTTAAAGAGTAATCGCAACTAGAATAGTAGTAATTTGTTGTTTTATTTAAAAGAAAATGGAGTGCTACTTTTATCAAAGTATCTTAAATATTAAGAATTTTTTAAACAGGACTAACAGTAAAAAATCATTATCCATCAATTCTTTAAAATCATCAAGTATCAGACCATTTTATTAATGTTTTTATAATTGTGTAACAAGAAAAGGGTAAAGGATATATTGTAAGGTAGCGTTGATTAAATCTTCCCAAAACCGTAGTCTTAAGAGGGCGGTCGTCTATGAAGACGTTAGAGTTTCAATTTAAAATTAAATTTATAGCACAGATTTTCCTACCTGTGAAGATATTAAGGTAAGAAAGGACGAAGTTATTTCACCCACCAATAAATTATTCGGTAATTATGTCCCAAAGGGCCCGCATCTTTTCAAACAGCTTTTCAAAGAAGTTTAATTAAACACTCAAAAATATTAGCATTTAAGATGGTGAGGATGGTGGTCTGTCTTAAAATATTTTTTTTATAAAAATCACACATAGAGCAAATATCGTAAGTTAAATGTACGAGGAACTCAAATATAACGCATTAAGCTTGGAACGCTCAAAGTAATAACTTGGAGATTTTGTTCCATATTAAATATTAAAAGAACTTTTTACTTCCAAGAAAATTAATTATGAAACTTATGAAAGTACTTTGTGACGTACATTGGCTGGTCATGTGTAAAAAGTTTCGGTACACGGGAAAAATAAACGTGAAAACTTTGACATTATAATGACATGATCAAACGAAGTTTTTTCAGGGTTGAGTAATACAGGAAAATGTTTTCGAATTTATGATATTAATAGAAACAAAAAAGCAAACATTTATATACTTACGATGACTGTTGTTGAAAATACCGGAGGTGGAATATTAAATTCTAAAAATATTTTATTACCTTATTAATAAGATAATAAAATATTTCTTTAAGATTAAAATAAATGTAAATAGATAAATTAATTCTAACATTGTCTGTCACAGAAATTTGAAATATCCTTTTTTATACTCGTCACTCCGGTTCTATTCATGCTCAAAGACGAATAACAGAAAAAAATAAATAAAACACTCAGAGCCCCTCAGAAGTTAGTCGTAGCAAATTTATCGACATTCTGGACGAAATTTCATTTTCGGCAACTTTACGACGTACCTAATACAAATATTACAAACCCTTAGAGTTTTCTGGCGACACTGTTTATTTTTGTGTTTTGTTTGTCGTAACAAATCCCTCGTTTTGTTTGACCTTCAAAGGAAATTGTTTAATATATTGATATTGTTTTGTATATCCTTGACGTGTAGGTATTTAGTTTAAAATTACATATTTTGATTACCAATAATTTATAACTTTACAGACATATGTATTTTTTATTATCTATACCTATGAATTGTTTTATACTTTTATTTCTACTTTTATAACCAGAGTAGTTGTGGTGTTGCCAGCCTTGTTTTCCCAGATAAATCGTTTCACCCTTTTGAAATACCACATGATGTAGCCTTTAGCAAAAACTCTAAGAGGAATAACATTTCATACTCAACTAGTTCATTGCAAACCAAAACTGCAACGCATTAAATTTCCTGCAATTAAAAGTGTTGAAAAGATAAATTGAACTACCGCATTCGAAATTTACTATAAGGAAGTCTTCGTTTCAGACACAAGTTTAATTTTACTCTCTTGGACTTTTTCATGAGATAATTATGCTGGGCCAACTTAGAAAGCATCAACTGCACTCTCAAAACAAATAATGTTGATTTGCAACATTTCTTTGACATGCAGAATCAACAGTGTCAGACAAAGTGTAAGTTTGAAGCTAGTTATCTAACTATAAAATGTCTGGTAATTAACTCTAACTTATCTACTAGATGACCCAGAATCTCCTTAGTGCTTATATGTACCGTTGTCATTGAAAGCAAAGATCTGTATTTTGATAGGTATATTCTGTCACCCTTCTTGGAGATAGCGTAGACATTTTCCAATTCTTGAAGACGGAACTTTAGCAGTGTAATAATAGAACTATATTTAAACTGAATTGTATGTAATAGATATACAAGTTTTCATGATGTTAAAATTATATAATAATAAAGACTTTTGAAATAGTTGAAACTGACTGACACTATATTCTCTAAAAGTATTCTCCCTTAAATTGAAAATCATATTCAAATGGTTTCTTTGATTAGACAGCAATAGCTCTACAGAAGACGAAAACTTGATTAATCGTCAGCAATCACTTCCCATTGAGCGATCTTTCAACTCGTTTTATGTTTTTAATACTATATGACATTAAATATGAATGAATGAATTTATGAAATGAACGTTTTCGTAAAAAATAACATAGACTCTTTTAAAAACACATTAGAGGATTAAGGTCGAAACCCTGAATAAACTTATATTTTCAACAAAGCATTATTTTGATATTTTCATAAAGTATAAAGTATAAAGCAGCAACCAGAAAGCTAACAATGGATTTTTCAAGGGATTCGAACAATGGAATCTGTTTAGTAAAGTTCCCTTATCTGGGAAGAAAAAAATAAAATCTCATAATCTCACTGAAACTGATTTATTACGTTTTATTCTTGCCTCTATACATTTGTTCGATAAAAAGTTATTAAGATATAATTTGAAATTTCGATAAATAAGTTCATCGTTTAATAAACTTAATTACTTTCTTTAATATGTATAAAGTGGTTCATAAATATCAAAATAATTTTATATATTACCTGCTCTTTTAAAACGAATAATTTCTAAAGATTGTATTGTTGTTTTCAATTATTTTGAAAAGCAGAGACTTTCAAATAGTTCAAAAACAGGATTTTTTGAGTTGCGTTTTGTTGTATCAGTTAATTTGGTTTAGTTAGTTAATTATATAAAATTTCATGAAATGTTAGTTACTGTAAAGTTAAAATTTCTCTGATATATAAACAAAATGTCATTCCTCTGATATACAATTCAGAAGTATCATAATGGTTATTTAATTATTTAGTTACGATATAATTTCACATTGCAAATACGCTGTAAATGTAATATATTATTCTCAGTAATTGTTAATAGTTTTACTACTGCTTGGGATATATATAACGTACGAGTAAATGGTACGACGGTTTTCCCAGTTCAGCTATCTAATCCTTAAATGTTCTATATTGATACAAAAAGCGTCATTTTCCTTTTATGGTTGTCTTCTAAATCTCAGAATGCTAAGCCAAGATTTATATTTATTTTAAACCATCCACTAGGTACAGTCAGGAAATTGTTTTGACTTAGCGTTTCATTTACTTTTATTTCTGTTCCTTTTCAGTAACCATCTGAAAATCTAGTTGGAATTTTATTAGTTTTGGCCATTTTCTCTTAACGGAAAACTTTCCTTTGTGGTTTCCTCTCTGCGTTTTCCATTTAATACTAATTTAAATAATTTGAAACAGTTCCATTCCGTTATAATTGTAGACTAATTTTTGCCTTGAAAAAGGAAAATATACAATATTTTGTATGTAAAATTCATAAATGAACATCCTGTTGACAGTTTTGACATTGTGAATTTAAGATAACAACACTTAAAACAAAAAAGGAATAAATAAAATAATAAAAAATAGTGTATCGAGTCTCTTCGAACGGTAGAAGTGAAGCTTCGTAATTGTAAATAATTCTTATCGACTACATTTTAACCCTTTCAGACCTGATTTTTTATTTTTTAGAATTTGTTTGAGCCGATTTTATTTCAGTTAGATATTCGCCTATTGAGCATGGAAAAACAAAAAAAAATTGATTATTAGATTATTTTCCGAGAAAATTGATGTTTTCTTTATGTGATCAAATGTGGACATTCGGCCTAAGTGATTATAATAACTGATGTATGGGTATAATTGAACAAATAACAAATAGCTTGATTTTGGCCATTTTTATTATTACAAAAGTATGAAATTCAAACTAAAAATAATTAAACATCTTCAAAACAAAAATAAATCTTCTTACAAAATAAAACAACATAAAAAATCTTCTAAAAAGACAACAAAATAATAGGAACTTTAGTTACTTAGGTATGAAAACTTAGGAAGCAATTTTTGTCTTTAGTCAGACATAAGTGCACTTTGCACTTTATGCATTTGATGCGGGATTTCCCTTTACACCCCGTTAACTTACAGCGCGTTCCACAACCATCGTCATGAGCTGGAAAGTGACTAATACCATCTCGAGCAATTTCAGTTGACGGACGTACTTCTCCTGGTCTTCTAGGAACAACTACTGGTAAAGGACTGCTCAAACTACTTGGACGACCCCTTTTAGCACCTGATATTTTGTTTCGAAGAACTAAACTTTCAGCTAAGCGTCGACGAAAGTGAAGAAGTGCGAGCCGTTTTGCTTTTGGTATCCCAAGCAAGTCACAATCCATATCATACTCGCGGTAGGCTTGAACAACTGCCAAATCTGATGCGTGGAATATCATACGCAAAGGCCACTTCTTTGACTTTATAAACGTTCTATAATAACTCATAAGTTGATCAAGGAGATCTACCCCTCCCATGGCGTGATTGTACTTTTTTACAATTTCAGGCCTCTCGACTTCTATAAATCTATTCTCTGTTTTGGACCATCTTTTCACCATATCTTTTTCTCCTATACCAACGAAATTGGAAGCTAAGTTGGCTGGTTTGTTATCAAGCCATTTCACCATGGTGACATCTCCATCCGTACTACAAATCTCTTCGGCAAAACCCCTTGGTTTCTTTTTTATATCTTTGTCACTAAGCAACGGTGGCCTTGTAAATCTATTGACACGCGCAGTGCAGGTAGCCATTATGCCTTTGTGTTTCAAATTTGGAGCATGTAATAAGACGAGAAGTAATTATCGCAATATAACTCATGACCTCTACTGTCACCGACTCTTTTCATTAGATGTAATACTACCGCAGCTCCAAAGCCTACTTTCTTTATCAGTGACCTGTCAAATTCTGGAATAGAATTTTGATAAATAATAAAGTCATAGGCACGGCCATTTTTCCCACACAAAAAGAAAAGCTTCATTCCCCATGGACAAGGTTTTCCTTTGATGTACTGCTTAGCAGAATGTTTCCCTGTAAAAGGAACTATTTGTTCATCGACACACAATTCTTTTTCTAGCGGTATTTCTAAGCATCGGCTTCGGATCGCATTATAGATTGGTCTTACTTTATAAAACACGTCAGTGCAATTAGTAGGCTTTTTCATATTATCTACTAAATGGAGATTGTTACGAAGTTCAAAGAACCTATCTCTTGCCATATTGTTAGTGAAAAGTGGAATGCTAATATGATTTTCCCAGTACATTTTCAAAACTGGATAGTTGAAAACTCCCGTTGCCATGTGCAAACCAAATAAAATTTCAATTTCATAGCTGGACGTAGGCTTAAACCTGGTTTTTCCTGACTGTACTGCATATAAGTTTGTCATTTCGGCCATTTGTTCAAAAAGCTCTACAGGAACATATCTATTATAATAACAAATGGGATCTTGCACGATGGGTTCTAAAGCTATTGGTAGCAAGAAATCCGTTGGTATTGTGTTATTTATTTGTCTATGCCTCCACTTTATGTTCGGTTTTGGCGTAAGGTAATCGAAAAGTTCAGCATTCGGCGTAACTTGCTCCTCTTCGCCCTCCACAATATCCGGCTCTCTTGGCGCCTCAGGCTCGGACTCGTAATTGAAAGCTGACCTTTCTTCGTCTTCTTGTTCGTCAGGGGGGTCAAGTGGGGTGTACTCTCTTTGATTCTGAGTTACTACATCGGCTCCCAACCTAACGTGTCTCGCAAATGGGACATTATTATTATTTCCCACATCCTCATCATCCGAAGATAGCTCAAATTCCGACTGGTTATCCTTTTCCAAAGCTCTCAAAGCATCCCTCGAAAACATGATTATAATTTGATCATAAATTTACCTGTAATAAACACAATTTAAGACTTTACCACGCAAATTTTATAATAAATTATAACATTTATTACCAGAAAATAACTTTATTTACTAACAGCAGCAAAGTACCTATTTTGAAAAAAATGTTTAACCAATACCTACTGTCCACGTTTGTGGACATAACGAATATTCGCGATTTATTGTACAAATAACTAAAAATTTTGATGTAAAATACTTTGTTCTTTGCCTATATAGTATAACTTATCCATTTATATTTATTTCAAAACATATCTAGCAGAAAAACTTGAAATTTCAATAAAATAAAAATGACTTACCTACTCAGTTCAAAGTTTCGCTGGTAACTGACCGAAAATGGCTTAGAAGTGCACACACGTATCAATAGATGCCGCTAGTTGTTTCATTTTTAATAATTTAGAATGTTCGCAAGTGATGACAACAGTTTTTATTTACGTAAAATTTAAATTTAGTAGTAAAAAGACTCAAAACTTTTATGTCCTCAATTGTGCACGCGAGGTCTGAAAGGGTTAAAATAAAATACTGTAAGCCGCATAAGAAGTTATACTTCAATAATTACAAAAATTAGGAGTTAAAAATATTTAATACAAATGTAAATTAAAAGTATTTGTGTGTATTATTTATCAGAGAATTATATAGGGTGCCAACCAGAAGTTACATATTATAATAAGAATTACATACTAAAACTCATACCGTACACCTAAGACTAGATGATTGCCCCGATGTTAGGATATATAGCAATACTATTCTATTGCTTGTGTGGTATCAGGAATCTTCTGGTTCACACGGCGCGGTGTTTGATCCGTGGAGTCAGCAACGTCACTCGTAATATGATATTTCATCTATACAACGATGTTCCTCCGGCGATGTTCATTTATATTTTAATATATTGCGCGTATGTAACAAGAGCCAACATTGTTTACTCTTATAATTCTGAAAAGAAATAATTAAATTCAACTAGTTATTCAATATAATTTAAAAATAATATTTTTTCTTTATTCATCCGTGCAAAGACGTGCGCAGTATATTCTGCCAGTGTCGTGTAGAATGGACGATACACGATCCGGAATTGACTTTTGAATGAAATAAAATTTAACAGTCTCGACTGAAGTCACAATTAGGAACTATATATGTTGGTAAAATAATACTTTCCCATTCACAATCCTTTTTTTTTATTATGACCTTCATCCGTACAAAGACATGTAGAGTATATTCTACCAGTGTCGAATATAATTTGATATTATAAGTCCAGGTTTCCTCACGATGTTTTCCTTCGCCGTCTGTCAGTAGTATCTAAATACTCTTAGAAAATACATATGACTCTCAAAAATCACATTGGTACTTGCCAGGTTTCGAACCCGCGCCCTCGTACACGAGAGGCGGGCCTTTAACCTCTAAGCCACCACGACCCTTCCCATTCACAATTAGTTACTGACATAGAAAAACCAAAAGAAATAGATGCAAAATTACATTGTCAGTTAAGCTGTCAAAACAAAGTTTCAATTAAGGGAATAGTTTTTACGAAGTAAATTTCAATAAGAATATGAAGGCTGACAATAACAACCCTGGAATAAAAAGTTCATTGTACTTTCTGACCATTTGAGAAAATCTATTATGTATGGAAAAAGCATAAAAAATTAACGAATCTCTATTCGATACGGATAAAGATGTATGCATTCTTGTTTCTAACAATTGGAACGAAGAGTCCATTAAAAATAGTCTCACAATTGAGACACTTCAAATATTTATATTTTATTGCTATCCAATTTTTAGAAAAGACCTTATTAAAGACTTCCTGTATAATATGATCACAAAATAACATTCTTGAAATTAACATTCAAAATCTATTTTTACCTGATAATAATACGATACATTTACAATAACTGCTTAATTGTATTGTATTGTATTTGTTATAAGACATAACAAATTTTTTAAACTTTTCTAACGACGTAGTCACAGGCAAAGGCTTGTCCTTCATAAACTCATACTATCTTTCTTCATTTCATTGCTTCAATGGAATTATATGTTTAGTTTTATTACACATTACAAGGGAATAACAAATTATGACAAACAAATAATTAGCAAAACGATATTTCATCCAGAGATATATTAAGTTCTTATCAGTTAATGATTTATGAGACCAATAAATGAGATTAGACCGCTTGCCAACATTCTCTCGGTAATATCAATCAATCAAAATGCCATTTGCTTCATGGCGATATGTCTACTTATGACATATTTTTGAGTTATGACATATTTTTGAAATTTGAAATAATTAACATTAATATGAATCATTACAGCCTCTAATACTTTTTATTTATTAATTGTTTTATTTCCTCTTTGTTATTTTTTGTTATTTTCAAATCCATTACTATCACCAACACAACAAATTTTGCTAATTTCTATATAAAGAGAGACACTGATATAAATTCAGTGAACAAGTTACATATTTATAATAGCTAAACTCGATAGTCGATTAGGATAAATATTTCTACAGATGCTTTGGGTCTGATAAAATTGGGCAGGACATTTTATGAATGAAGAAAAGTGATGGCAACAACTTTAGAAATATTAACAGTTTTTCTATAAACACAAATTCACATACATAGGTTATAGACATAAGGCTAGGATGATTTTGATAAAGAAAATCTATTTTTTTATATCAAAGGATACAAAGGAGTAGACACATCTGCAACATAAGGGAGATGTTGTAGAGGCGTTGCCGAGTTTGATTGTCGAAGAGGGAGAGAAAAGGATGGGAAAAATTAAAGGGCAACTAGATCTCTGACTCATCGGACGAAACGCAGCCATTAAAGCCTACTTTACGCCGACCTTTTGTGAGAGCGTGGTATTTCCCCGATCGAGCCAGCCCATGTTCGTGCTGTAGTGTAGCCTATGTTAGAGCTCCTAACCCAAGCCGAAGTTACGAAGTCAAGTCATGTATTCACATATTTATACAAGTCTCAAACATTATAAACAATTAATGGCAATTATGTATTTCCTTAAAAGAAAACACCGTACAGTGTTTAATATAGTACACAATCTTTTACAAATTTTCGATTTTGTATTGATAAAAGGTTATGTGAGTGAAATGTGTCGCATAATATCACATATAAACAAATATACGTCCCTTATTGTATATCAGTAGTATAATATAGAGGTTTTTAATAAAAATATCAGTGACTGTTATTCGTACTTCATAAATATAGTATGATTTATACGAAGCATGCTTTTGAGAGTATTGTAAAGTAAATATGAGCTCTCGTACACAGAATCCAGAACAGTAAATTTTGCTCGACTCTCCAATCAATTGCTGTAAAACAAATATATAGTTACTGTACGTGCTCTACTTAAAATTTCGTAGTACGAAATTTAATTTTATGTTAATATTATGCGACTTAATATCGTACAATAATTTCACCGATGATTAAAATGAAATAAAATTATTCAAAACTATTACAAATGAAAGGAATCGTAAGGATGTTCAACTGATGTAATTTTCATAAATTTGCGGAGTATATATATATATATATATTATGGTTTACATTACAAAAATACATAAAATTCTGACTATAAACTTAATTACTACGTTATAGATCTAGGAATTTAAATGGATTGGAAGCCTATATTTAGCGTAAATTAAGATAGTAAAATCTATACTGCTAGTTATATTGTGGGTTTCGTCTCTATACATTCTAAAGCTTTTAAACAACAACAAACAATAATAAATCTACATTACAATTTCGTTAGAAGCAAACTTAAGTACGAAGCAATTCTTTGGTCTCTATATTCAAACCCCACTGAAGCTATTCAAAACCATTTTCAATGGATATTATGTCAGCGATTTAGTTATTCACTTTTTGAAATAATTATTTTTTAAAGGCATCTTTCTTTAATATAACACCTTTTAATGTAAGACGGAAAATAACTCGTTAATGTCTTCATAAATAATCCAAGACCATTCTATTCATTTCTACACAGATATCTCGGATCCTCTATCGTTCCTATCGTTTTGGCAAGCGACAAATATTACAAAAAAGTGTTAAAAATTTATATATTGAGTTACATTTTGTTTAATTTGCTATATAATTTATAAATAAATTGACAGTCTCTACCTGTCAGATGAAATTTTCTACAATAAACAAAAGATGATCTAACTAAATTTAAATCATAAAGTCGTAATTCATAAGAACCATTTATTTTGTACTTCTCATTTTTACTTATGATAAAACCATGAAAGTATTATTATAAAATGATTTTCAGCTTTTAGGAAAATTTAATGATAAACAAACTGGAAAGAATTATTCAGATGTTTGAAAGTGTTTTTGTTACAATTTGGTGGAAAGTAGACGTTTACAAAATGAGTCCGTTTTTAGCACTTGACGGATATTTTTATTGAGTTAAATTTGATCAAAATATGTGACGACAAAATATGGTATCCCATGGTTATAGCCCTACACTATGAAAACGTTTAATCCATATGGTTTGTTTAGTTTCCATGTTATGTTTAAAGACTAAAAGCTACAGAACTGTAATGTGTATTTGACAGGTAATATTTTAAAGCACTCTCTAATGTAAATTGTAATAAGAGTAAGTATGATTAACTAATGTATATTTCATCAGTATTTTTTTCATTTCTTAATACAATAAAATATTAATTTTCTATTACTTTTCGTTCAATAACAAAGTATAACTTGAAAAAGATACCCATTTGAATAATTATGGCTTCATAAAAATATGTTCATTTTTATGTTTTGATCCGATTTTATTTTTATTCTAATATTATATTAACCTACAAATTATTATCAACCTTAATGCTACGAGAGACGGGCTTTTTCGTTCTATAACAATCAGTATATTCTCACAATCCGTTTTGGCAAGTTGCCGACTGCTTAGCGAACTTTACAAAATTATGCGCTATCATGCTTGCCACATACAGAGTTGTGATGTTATACTTGCCCTCTTAATTACTCTTGTTATTATTGCATATAATAATTTTATTTAATTAAAATTTGTTGCTTCAGTTAAAGTTAACGAAATAAAGATTTTATCATATTGATGTTGGAAAAAATGCACAGCGAAACTACATTAAGAAAGATCTTACAACCACAATTTATTTGGTTTTAAAAATGTATGACAATATTTTATCGTTGAATAGTTTTTCAAATGGAGCTGATATTTTTTTTTATAACTTGATGTTTGCTTTAATTTATAATCATTTTAATTAAACCTTATTATCGATAAATATTAACTTAATCAATAATTATGGTTGTGGTTAGATATGTTTAGGTTATAAAAATTCATAGTAATTAAATTATTAATTAACATCTAGTCAATATAACATGATAAAAACTTGTATTATTCAGTGTTGAAAATACGGATTTTTTCTATTTTATAAACTCACAGTTTATATGTTTCTTTACTAATATATTTGATAAAATATGAATCAATATATTTAACAGAAAAATAAAAGAATGTGCTGTTAAAAAATGGTTTTAATGTTTTGCTGAAATACGACAACATAAATTTTTTATCAAAATATTAATTGGTGCATCGTATTTACTACGCATCTGGATTTTACGATTTTCATTTCATTGATTTATTCGCATATTTAATTTGGACCAATGCTTATTTGTATAAAATAAAGTTAGAGCTTATATTTGACCCATCTACTATACTACCAATTAAATATATGCTACATGCGTTTATGAGTACGAATATTTATATTAAATCGTCAAATTAGGACTAACGAAACTTGGTTCAAAGTAACAATAAAGGTAGAAAGTGTAAAATAAATTTAATTAATAATAAAATAAGACATACGTATATATCATATTCAAGTAAGTACGAGCATAAAAATATCTGGACTAGGAAATTTTACACGTGGCTTTGTGAATTATTTAGGCACTAAGACGAGGTTAAACATCCTCATAGTACTCTATATTTATAGAACATTTTTATGATTCTCTGTAGATATATACAAAAACAATAAACACAAAATAGATCTCTATTCAGCTCTAAGTACAATCGAAGTCATTTATTTTAATGAGATACTCTAAAGAATAATGATAACTAGAAAATTATAAGAATTCAGATAATGTTTTGATCTTGTCCTTGTATTGTTTATGATTTCTTTGAACTATTAGTTCACGATATATGAAATAAGAAGCTTTTAAATTTAAAAGTTATTTTGTTGTAAAATTGTTTATATTGCAGATAACGAACGATAAATTTTAATTTATATAATATTCCATTCAACCTAGTGAGCTGAAAATCATATTTTTTTAAAAATATATATTCTTTAACGTTCATTAATTTAACTTTTTCTTTAATAACTTTGAAAAAAATTGATAATGTATCGATCCTTCATTGAACTGTCGACCAATAATTGATGATATTGCGTTAAATATACAATACAATAAATGACAAATGCAATTTGAAAGCTTACAGATGGTAATCCGACATAACTTTATACACTATAAACCAATCTGTACAAACTCAACTATATGTATATATGTGACCTTTAACATGAAACTAACTAACTTGAAACGAAAGTTGAAACTATTGATTTACTACCTGAAAAAAGACAACAATGTAAAATTTTAGTTTCCTGTCACTTAGTATGGGATACGGTCACTTAGAATTGTTAAACGTGATTTTTTTTTAATTCACGTTTCGTGACCGCGTTTGTTCCACTATTTATTAAAATTGATTTTATTATTAAATAATGTCGAACATGTCGATGTAATAAATTTAAACGAAAACGGTGCAACTGTGTCTTGTATATTCTTGTATATTATGTGAGCCTGTATGGAGGTTCTATTCAAATTAGACTGTGTACATTTATATTGACTTGAAAATTTTCTTATTTATTTCACTTTCGTTCATTCAATTTCATTTATCGTAAACAAAAAGGGATAAAAACATATTTCTTTCCTTCTATTTTTAATACTTTTGTAGAGATTACCAAGTTATATAATACGATAACATGTATCTGAAAAACGATTCTCAACTATAATAAAATACGGAAAACTGTCGTTAGTTGTAGTAAAAGTTTAGGCGTATTTCCCGTGGGTAGGGGCCTATTTATTTGTTTGAACATTTAGCAGCTGTATGATGTAATTGGAATATGTGAAATAAATAAAGTAACGATACTTTTTCATTTTAATTTTAATACATTCTTTATTGTAAAAGTAAGTTATATATATAAAAAAACGAAATATTTTCCTTTAAAAATAGTTTTTTGAGACAAAGATGATTTTATATTGCATATAAAATAATTTGTTATTTCACATTAAGCAAATGTCGTGACGTCTCAATCATTTGTAATAAATCTTATTTATCGTGATTCGATTACGTCAATAAATTCACCGGATTCCAAATGACAAACCTCTATCCTAATTAAGTTTAAAATATAAAATATTATGTTACTCTGAAATATTATGTAAAATAAAGTATCCAACGATAATTTTGTTAAGTGTTATAATTAAAAACAAGACCCCTTTAAAACAAAAATGTCGGTCAAGTGCCGGCCGACCTTGTTCTCTGCTTTTGAACAGTCATAACTTTGACAATAGTGACATTTCTGGCTCATATTTCCAATGGATTTTCTAAAATTTTTCCGAAAATCAATATGACACAATTTACAATACAATTATTTTGTTGAACATGTTAAGGAAATGACTTTGTATTGGATAAATATAAAACCATGACGTAATGGACAACGTTTGTTAATAATTATTAATTATAATTAACGCACGTGGAAACAATAACGTTTCTTAACAATATATCCGTATGTTATAGCATAACGGTATTAAACAACAGATACTACGGACATAGACATGTGATCCACGTTCATAGTTAACGCTGTCTTATTGTGGATGAACAATAGCCTGACCCAGCTGTCTGTATGAATGATAGCTGTACTGCGCAATATATAAGACGAATTGTATGTTTGCGTGAACATTATATTTTTGGTCGACTTCCGAAAAAAAAAGGAGGTCAATTCGTCTGCATTTTCGTATAATTATATTTTTTATGTGTAAATTTCATTTCATTTTGTATCAGAATTTCTGATTTCCGCCAGATTTGTCTTTGATAGAATATCACGCAGTTATAATGTCAAAAATTTTGATAATAACTGAAAATTTTGTTAAAATGAAAACTTACGTTTTTCGGATTTACAACGAGTTTATAATTATTTTTAACAACATACTCCCGACGTTTCGGTTACTTTGCAGCAATAGTGATCACGAAAAATATTAGTTTTATTTCAATGAATACTCGCAAAAATCTTCGATTTCATGAACTTTATTAAATTTATAAAACCTATTTTAGAATAATTACAACACATCAACGTATGTATGATGCCACAGACAGATACATACACATAGTACAGACATTGAAATCAAAATTATAAAACTTATTTTTCGTTAGGAACTAAAAAGGAATATATGTAATTTGCTCCAAAAACTACTTGTCGTACGTTATTTACGTAATTTAATACGTATTTTTTTTAATCTTAACGGATTTCAATATTTCGTTTGGTATTGGATCCTGCTATTTTTTTATTTCTTTAATTAAAAAAAAAATTACATACATATTTTGTAAAACTTGTACCGTACATTTATTGTGTAATATTTTTTTGTACACTATGTAAATTTTTTATTAAATTTTAATTTTTTTACTGAAAATATTTACAACATCAATCACTGAATTCAGTATAAAATAAGTTTCCTTAAATGACCTATATACATTAATATTTACGTTTATTTTATATGCACAGAAAAATAATGATAAAATTATTAGAAAAAACTATGAAAATGCAATATAACTATTTTCGTTTCTATTAATATGTAGGGTATCCTAGAGTTTTTTCCATTCGTTTAATTTTAAGCATTTATTCTTTACTCAAATAAATTTATAAATATATGGGTTCTATACAATTATACAATTCTATACAATTATACAATTTCCTATTCAAGGCCCATTTTCTACGCAACCATTTACATTTCATTGAGATACACGAAGATTGCAAATGATGTGTAATCAAGAATTTATTACAATACTTTCCCTTTTATAACTTCCTTAATAAAAGTAAAAGGGCTGAGTAACTGTACTCCGAGGTAATTCTTTTCCGCGAATGGTAATTCACTTCTTAAATTATGTATGACTTTCCGCTGAATATTTCATTATTTTATCGAATTTATTACTTTCAATATCCAGTTAACTCAGAACAGCTTTTGAGTAATTAGTTTATTTAAATGGTATTTATTATAAAGGACTTAAATGAAATTGCAACTGTTAGGTCATATTTAACTCTTATATATATTTATTTATTTAATTTATGTTTCCCAAAATTGACATTTTACCTATGTCCGTCAATATTGATATGCAAACATTGATTGTGATGGTTTTAAAGAGGACTTATAAATATTTACGATGTTGGATTGTATACATAAATGTATGTTAAAACATAAAATCTATGTTTATATTCAGCTTTTAATAAAATAAATAATAATATTAAGAATAACGTTCTTTCACATTTCTGTTTTTCAAGATGGTATTTGAGCTATTTTAAGAAATTCTATTTTTAAATTTTCACACTTCTTTTTATTTTTATAAGTAGCTTCTTTCTACATATTTCAAAATTACAGCTTTACTAATAAAACGAATCTAACAAAGAATGTCTTATAAATATATTAAATATTTTAAGTTTACATTAAATTCAAGATTATGAAACAGTTAAGCTACTGTAAATCCATATATTTGCTTAATGTTTAAGAAATGAAGTTTCACGCTAGTCTCCTCTGGTATAACTTCCAAACTTCAGTCATTTGTAAATTTGTAAGTGGCGTTTTGGCCATTAAAAGACCGCTGAGGCTTCTTCATTTAGAGACATCTATGTAAAATACTAATATAGAACGGATGAAAAATTGTTTTTTTTATTACTGAATTTTATCTAGAAGATAAAAAAATATTCAAACTTATTTGTAATACATAAACTATAGATGCCGATATTAATCTACAAAATATACGACATTGATAAATTTATAAAGCCAGAGTACTGAACAATATTCATTTTTCAAAAACTCAAACAAGAGGACATTCTTCATTCTTCATTCATTCAAAAATTCAATATATGTAGATTAAACCCATCATATTTGTACTCAGTTTCGACACTCAAATTATTCATTTGTCTTTAAGATGACATTAATAACCTAAAACGTAAAGACATAATTTATCATTTTTAAATAATTAAACTTCAGTCCGCTCGCTGTTCTTCCTTTGAATCACATCAATCGAGACGGTAGCCATTGTTTATTTAATCGAAGGACTCTCGTCTGAAAGCTCACTTCCTTGCTGTATTATTCTAAGACTGTTTCAAACAATATAATTGTGAACATTCGAGATCACTGCCGGTAGAAATAAATTTGTCTGTCGTCGTTTAATAACGTTTCTATGTAAATTTGTATTATATTATACTTAATTCAGGTAAGGTTTTGGATTTCATAATTTAAAACAAATTCACAAAACAAACTCCTATAGATAATAATCTTATACAAAAATCTTTTGTGAGACTTTTTATAATAATACGGAGTAATTTTCAAATTAAAGTTAATCATGCTTTTTTTTTATTCTGATATATGATATGTATGTACGTATGATCTGTGATTTGTGAAAGGGTTGGGCTTATTTTTTTCAAGGTTAAACATGAAATAAAAAAAGTAATAACAATATAGATTTTATAGATATCGGAGGCTGTTAATATTCTTTATTAATTAATTTCAAATTAAGTTTAGAAATATTTTAGGAAATCATTTTTAATTACTTACATTTTATTTGAAATTAATTTGTTCATTTATTTTTATTAACAAAAAGTATTCATTTCAAAATTCGTTAAACTAGAAAAGTTATTTCACGTCTAATTTGTGTCTTCTCCCCGTAGCTGTATGCTTTACAAATATTTGTCGTATACCGCAAATTGAATTGAGTCGAGTCTTCGCTTTACTATAGAACAGAATAAGCCTTGGCTACTCTGTAAAATGTTCACTATTTTAAAATCGTTGGTTGTTATTTCAATAAAACAATAAATATTATTTTACATTTCACCATCTTTATGCTTGTTGAATTTTGTATTGTAACTACCATCTTTTGTTATATGACTCTTCATAAAAAGGTTATTTCATATATTAATAATTTTCTTATAAAATATAACGAACCTATAACAAAATTATGAATCCTCAATCATATATAAAACACTTTTCGAATGGCGTATAAGTAGAGGAGATTGACAATTTATATCTGAGATGGTATGTTCTAGAAGCGATTAAATTGCTCCGGCCGTTCCGTAATATCCGGCAGCGCTCATTTCAGCGATCGTAAGATACAAACACTCCATCCATTAATTCATCTCAGTTAAATCAGATTTACGTCTGAATCTATTAAATTAATGTAAATTTTTATTATTCAAAAGTCTCAATATGAATAAAACATCTTTAAAATAGTTAATATAGTTTTTAAAAAAATTGTGGTACAATCAAAGCTGTTCGCAGTTAAAATAAATTATCTCGTACTGTAACGTAAGGAAATGAACTCCTTGTTTTTTTTACTCTTCATACACATAAAATATTTTCATTTAACCTGTTACGATCATAACAAACTCGAATTTGATTTTAAAACGTTTACGGCCTCATTTTTTACGGTTGGTTGTAAAAATGTAATAAAAGATACAACGTAAAACCACCGGCACATTTCTTCATTGTCACGTATAAAATAAAACGAGAAACACTTCAGTTTGTCTAAACAGGTTTTAAAATTATTAACATATTTCTTGTAGTCACTAAATAGAAAAAAATATTGGTTTTTTTTAGCCCAATACTCGAAATACTATCTGTATTTGCTAGAGTTGACAACACCTTGAAAGGATCGATCAGAAAATCTTTTCCCACGGAAAATAAGATTTAACTTGGAAATACAAAATTCTTTCAAATCCCTTCACTGATTCTAACTTTATTGAAAACGCACAAACAAACAGAGAGACTTCAGTTTATAAAATATTGCCAAATCAGACTACTGATATCGATATCCCTATCCTTTTAGTTTACTTTATTCAATGAACAGAATCATTTAAAGTTTTATTATAAGCAAAATTATATAAAAAAAAAAAACAAATAAAAATTCGTGATTCATTCATTCTTGAGTCGATTATAGTTTGTGTTTTTTATAAAAGCAACACTGAGCTTCTCGGCCATTATTTATCAACGTCGAGAAAAATTGTTGCATAATGCAATCTTGTTAGAATGAAAATATACCTAGTAATTAAAGATTTGAAAACGGATCTTCATACTTTAATTTAAAACATATGGTGATCGTAATAATTTTGTGGAGATATTGTAGACAAAATTAATTATAACCAACTATTACATTTCAAATATAGTAGTTGAGCAGGTCTAAATAAAGTAATCCCGACTTGAATTGGGTTATCTAAATACTTCTATTCAGCGTACTGTAAAATATAAATTTCATAATAATTTCATCCGAAACTCTACCAATGTGATAAGTTGTAACAGCATAAACTTACTATTGTATTAATTGTCAACTTGTCTTGCAATATCTATCATTTAGTACGCTGTCAAAACAAATATCTATATAATCGCACTCACACTCAATTACAACCTCAGTCTATTTGTGCAAATGTAATGCGTAATTGGCTATAAACTAATCGATTGGTTTAATCGTGGAGATAGACGTTAATAATTTTAGTTAAGTGGTTTCAAATAACGAACTTTGACCGCGTTTTGTTTTATTTTCTCTCTATATTTAAAATTTAACTAACGTGACTTCGGGTCATATGGTTTTTACGTTTTGAAGAATGTATGTAATTGCATGTACTATTCTTTTATAATAAGTGAATGTAAATTAAATTACAATTATATTCAATTTTTAAAGGATCGTATCAAAAATCAAACCTAAAGTAAAAATTAGGACACTGCAGTTTCCTAAATAGTTTTAGGTTCAACTACATAATATATCTCAAACCAGTCGACCGTTTCGATATAGTTTTTTTAGGTTCAAAGTCGGTTTCGTTTCGGTGGTTCCTAGATATGTTTGATTAATGTCGACATTTTTGCTTATAGCTTTTTAAAATATAATAGACTTTGTCACTTTCCCTGTTGCTTACTGTAGGAATTTTCATTACTATAATCTGTTTTTTTGGGAAAAAAGGACTGTAGGACTCAGCTGATCATTCATAAGAACTAAACCATAGCGGCGCCTCGTTAGTGAGACGTTTCTCGTATAAACTGAAATTAAAATAACTACCAATTAAATTTGAGATTAATAAATATATTTTTGAAATTAAATTAAATATATTGTTAGAAATAATTATTTATAATAATTTAAAATGTGGTATACTTTATAATTCTAAGCTTAACGTTATATATATTGTGATATTTATTGGGAATTCTTATGATAGTTAACTAGCGCCATCTGTATATTTGTTATAATAGTGTAAATTAATGTTAATAATGTTTCTCTACAGTAATTTGAATGTCCAAATACTTAACAATTGGATTTATAATTTATAATTCGAGCCTTAGCATATTTTACGTAATGTTCAGTGTTTTATTATTTAATGGAAATTCTTATGAGGGAAACTAGCGCCCTCTTTATGATATTGTAACTTACCCTCACCTAAATATGTTACCTTTGAATATTATAAATAGCATGTAAGTGCTAGACTGGGATTCTGTTAAGAGTTGTAGAGCAATAAACATCTAAGTGGAATTTCTGCCTAAATTTATTTCTAACAATAAATATATATTTCTTAATTTAAATATTAACGCCTTATTTATATTACTGATACATTATATAATAATTTTATTATTCGTAGAACTAGACTAAGAATTTTTCGTATTGCCTTTTAAACATATCTCAAATGAGGCTACAAAAGACGGGTTGAATTTGCAACAACAAAACAAATGGGGCGCACTAATGAAGCATAGATCCCTACAAAGAAACTTTTGTACCTTTTATATACTTTCATTTGAGTGAATTTGGATTTTCACAATTTTAATTTGACGCGTATATCTCTGTTGATCGAAAATAAACCGAAATGTGTATTTTGAACTGACGGAACTACGAATTATGATAAGATTTTTATATCAATTTTTCAATCTGAAGAAAAATAAAAAATACAGTTATAGAACTTAATAAAAACAACACGCGTTTTTTTTTATTTGCTCTGAACGTATACATTTTCAAGCGTTATCTAGCTATTATCATACAAAATTTACGTTTACAATTAAGCGTTGTCTGAAACAATCACAAAACCAATTAGTGTTCAATTTATATACAACTCACTTATTTATTCATAACAGCTGTCATTGTATTTTATTTCAATCACTAGGAAACATTTTTAATGCATAAAAAGTATTTCACTTTATCATTCATTTCATTTAATACAATTTTTAATGATGAATAAGTTCAACCAGACAGTTTTCTTTTATAAAATTCTATATTAAACCAAATAAAGCATCAGCTTAAATTTAAACCGATTTATATGGCACAAAACAGAATATTTTTTTTTATTGTTGTGTATGTCCATTCATATTTTTAATTTAATTTTTTTTTTTTTGTAAATAAATATCATACATTATCGTTCAAATACTTTTTATACAATTTGTATAGATTTAAATCAAATTGAGCCGAACTATATAACAGTACTAAAACATTACTTGGAAGTATAATTATTTGGAATTGCTACAAAATACGATAATTTCTGAAACAATACAATTAATTTCGTTTATAGTTATATAAATTATTGTCGCCTTTGAATCGAATTGTTATTTACTTAACTAAGCCATAAACTGAACAATTACTTACAACATTAATACCTAATAAAAAAATAATCAAACAAAATTAAGTACCCAATTAATCCGCAACATTTAATTACGTAATTATTAATTCCGAAACTCATAACGTTTAATATATTATTTAATAACCTTAATATTGCAACGTTTATCATTTTGAAGTTATATTTATTTTAAATAAAGGATGTACGTGTATTGTTGGTGTTGTTTACAATTTTTAAAGACCCAACTTATCTGCAATATCACATTATTTCAAAGATTTAAAAGAACCCTCGATGTAATTTTATATAAAAACTTAAATTTTTCCGGAGACACCATTTTACGTTATAAATCATCCAATAATAGCCCTATTTCGTAATCTCCGCTCGGAAAAAAATGTTACTTGGCTTTTAAGCGAAAAATAGGAAAGCCTCAACGGTATGTGAGAGATTTAATATTGGTCGTACATGCTTGCTCTATGAATATTAAAGCTATTCTGATATTGAGTGAATATTAAAATACTGATATACAATAGTATGATAGGAAAGAAAAATGACTGTAAGTAAATATTTAAATTTTAAATTAAAGTGTATGACGATTGATTAGCGAATATTTTCATTTTTAATAAACAAAGTTTTGTTATTAGTGTTGAAGTTATAAATCTGCATATTATTAATGTATCGTTTTTCCAGTTCTTGTAACTACAAACCACACATATACTAAAATCCTCGCATCAAATAATCAAATGCTAGAAATTTAGATTTGAATTCTAGTAAAAGAATCATACCTCATCGTCCCCACTTGTCCAAGGTACTGATAATCTACTAACAAACGGATGGGCTCTGAGCAACGACTGTATACAGAAAGACCGAGGTACAGAGCAAATTGGTAAAATGGCAGAAGAAACTGAAAAATGTGGGGTTGAAGATCAGTCAGACCAAAACTGAATAAACCTTCTGTGATTTTGGGCGGTGTCTCCAATATTACTCAAATTTTCTCAAATGATTTATCCGGTCTACTCCAACTTTACTTATTTTGAATATATCTTGAAAAACGACGATGATAGTGACCCGGGCGTTGCTACTCGAGTAGTGTATAGTATACAAGGTGAAGTTCGAAAGTAGCATCAATTAGGGAGAAATTGAAGAGGGTAAGGTTTGATTGGTACGGTCTGGTTATTATGCAAAAGGGACTTGACGTTTCGAATGGAACTATGAGTATGAATGTCAGTGGTCATGTGGAGATGTGACTGAAAGAACAGTCAGCGTAGGGATGACGGGAGATAGATTGAAGTGGAGAAGGAGAACGTACTCTGCCAACCCCAACGAGCGTGCGATCAAATTATAATTTTTTATCTTTTAAATTTAAGTCTGTTTTTGTTTTTTATGCATTTTTATATAGAATTTTGTGATCTTGAATAGGTTTTATTTATATCTCAATAATTACTGATTACTGTTGTAGTTGCAAAACTAATATTTATGTCTTAAAACAGATACATTATCCTTGTAGCATATGAAATTAAATATACTTTAAAATCATTATCCTGTTATTTTTTCTCTAATAAAATAAAATATTTGACAAAAATAAAGAGTCAAGGTCAAGTCAGCTTATAGTTACCATTATTGACTTGATACCACAATCTAATAGAATCGTCTGGTATAAATATAAATGAGGGAGAGTGAGGGATCAGATTCCTGCTTTTCTTTCGGCTTTTTAAATGTTATGAAATATGTTTTTTGTATTTAACGTCCATAAACAGAGTTTTATTTTACAATCTTTTTTATAACTCGCAATCTAAAGACTTCTATATTTTTTTCTGGCGAAAACGTTCAACTTAATTTTGAAGCAGATATTCAAAGTATTGAGCTGAAATTTTGTATACAAATTCAGTTTAGACGATAATGCATGGTTTAACGTGTGACATCATTCTTAATCCATCATGGCGGCCTATTCAAGGTGGCTTATTAGATGGTGTATTATTGGTATTATCAGTATTGGTATGAAATGAAAGGGCTATAATAAAGTAGTCGAAAAATATGTGTAAAAGTGTAGAAGCTTGTCGAAATATATACTTTTATGGATAACCAAGTAAATTAAATAATTTGATGTGTTTGATTTTATGTATAAAAGTATTAAAACTAGTACCTAACATTTAACTTAATAATTGTGACAAATAATGGACTTAACTTTATAAACCTTAAATACTTAGAAGAATTTTGTAAAAATTATGATTAAAAAAAAGGTTTTTATTTTAATTTTTTTTTTGTACATATTAAATAAGTGTAATTCAATTAATTAAATATTTAATAATAAAGAATGCTCATCTTCTAATTCAGGCCAAATTTAATTTACATTATTATTTTTTATTTAATCTGCGAAACTCTACAGACGAATTTCTTTAGCCTTGAGTTAAATTACTTTAAATTAAGAGTACAAATTATTGGAAGTATTTACGTAAAAAATATATTTTTATTACAATTGCAATTTTTGTTTTTAAGGTGCCAGTGGCGGAGGTTCGGGTGTATCGGTTTCGACACAGGTGAGCAAACAAAAACAATTAATAGCAATAATCCTCAAAACCTTACAACGTTTAAAGTAAGAGTGGTTTGTGTAAACGTTATAACATTTTATTCAAATTATAGCAAAAAGAGACTGAGCTCTTTATAATCACAATTTGACATAAATATTTTGTTTTTCACTTTTTCTTTCAAAGATTGCTTCTGAGAAATAAAATAACATGTAGCTTCCATCACTTAAAATGAATTATTTAAAACTCTAAGACCATAAAACAGGAGACACTATTTAATATACTTCAGTAGTGACTTAAATACCGTAATTAAGCACTAAGACGTCAGCGCTGTTATAGTTCCTTAGAGACAAGAGTAAGTATACAAAGGGTAAGTTCGCTGAAGTTTGTTGCACTTACGTGGGCTTTGTAAAGGCACAACGAATCAAGTAGTATTTCATCATAAAGTCTCTTATAACATACAAAAACTAAACTATACTCATTAAAAATACCTAAAGTTTAGAATAGATTAATGTCTATTAATATTTCCTGATGAAAATCTTTAAATCTATTAACTTACTGGATTATTTTTTCAATAAACGTCCGCTTTATATTTGACAAAAACAAAAAATCTTAACATTACATATTGATATTCTTAATGCAATGAATTTGATAGAACTTTTTATATTCAAACTATTTTAAATCTCTTTGTACGTTTAATTTGTATTTGAAAGTATATTTTAATCAATACCTACAACGTAATTTTATAGGTTTAAGATAAAAAACTTACAAATCGTGACTATTAGGTAGAGTGTCGTGATGCTCGATTTCTTCGCTTTACTTTGACCCCAAAAAGATGTTTGTTAAATATTTAATGTTATTAATTAGCGGAGAGGGAAGCTAAGTATAGAATCTTTTTACTCTTACGAAAGTTCATCAGCACTACATTGTATAAAGTTTTTAATCCTGCGTCATTTTATGTTACATTTCAAAAATCTTTAATTGAAATGCCAAAGACAACTTTATTTTTAAATGTATCAGGAAGCTTTACTGATTATACATACATTTCAAATAACAATTTGAAATCAATAGTATATGATTAATACAATTAATTGTCAGTTTTTAATCATTAAGACACATTAATACGAACGTGTTGTATGTCGTATCTCGGTAGAATGTTTCTTTTAAAATTTTATCACTATAAAAATATCTTTAAGAAAAACAGTTCACAGGATTGTAGCACAATTAGACCGAACATGGACTCCTATCGATTTAATTTTTGTATCTATGATTTTATTTTTAATTCAATGAAACCTTTTGAACCATAGGCTGATTAAAAAAGAACTTTATGACATTTAACTTATCTTTAAAAGAAATCTTTTGAAAGATAATTTAATATTTAATTTTAGTGCAATCATATTACAAATTCTGTTTTTTGTTTTCGTTTTTGTAGATAAATATCATTTTAATACCCTTTTAATTACGTTACGTTAGACGCCGATTAGAGAAATTAAGATATATACTTATAATTGAAAAAATATAGATTTATTTCGATGGTAGTTAAAATATAATCTGAACTCATTCAACTACTAGTAGTGACAAAAACATGAATGTTTGATTTGAGTTTTAAAATGAGTGTCGAACAAAAGAAAAAAATAATGTATGAAACCTTTTTTTTCACTCTTTCAAATAGGTTTATAAAAAACGAAAAAAAAATTAATTCACTTAAAAGATGAAAATGAAAAACAAACTGCGTCCAGTTATATTTTTCATTAAAACAAATAACTGAAACATGAAAATATCGGAAATGAATTAAATCTTATACGAGAATATTTAAATGGTTAAACGTTAAAATTTTTAAACTGTAGGAAAAATCTGCTTTTTTTGATTGTGATTTATATACTGATACAATATATGGTAGTGAAATCCAACTCAAAATAATTTCTTTTCAAGTTTTCAACATTGTGTTATATTCATAAGAATAGAAAATCCAATATCGGTGACAGTATTCAAATAAAAGTAAGGACCTGGGACAATTTCTGCGGTAGTAAAACTGATTTTGAACATTCTTGATCTCTACTT
The DNA here is from genome assembly GCF_018135715.1 of Danaus plexippus. Taxonomy (NCBI): domain Eukaryota; kingdom Metazoa; phylum Arthropoda; class Insecta; order Lepidoptera; family Nymphalidae; genus Danaus; species Danaus plexippus. The sequence goes on along the minus strand of NC_083548.1, from coordinate 5,093,637 downwards.
TATCATTACTATTATAAATTTTATTACATGAAAATTTATTTATTACTAACTTAATACGTATACAATAAACAAAGACTTATCTATTAATTTTGTACTATAAATATGTGTTTCCTTCAGTTTTTCCAAATAATTTCTTGAGGAACCAAAATTTTAATAGAACATGAAATATATTGTGGACATAAAACGTAATTGAATGGCATTCTTTTGGGCAAACTCTTCTATTCATTATATTTTATGATATGCTGCAAACGATCAGAATCAGCATTAAGTGATAAGACTCCTAACTTCTCAATAATTTTAACAATTTTCAAGCAAATATTTATCACAATAAGATGTTAACAACAATTATTTCGCAAAACACCATTAAATGTCCATGGCTAGCCATTGTCATCAAGTCGATCATCTTATTTGTCATCATTAAATAATGCACGAAAAAGGATTTTTTTTGAGTTATAAAGCGCTTCAGTAAGCTGAGTAATGAAAAAAAAAGTTTCAAATTGCCGCTGGCTTCTTATATTAAAGAGATATCAGTGATAGTAATAACAACACATTTTTTTTATTTAGCTTTATATTATAGAGATACATTACATAAAACCATTCATAATAATTTATGGAGACCTAAATTTGAGGTTTTGGCCTAATAACTCTTTTAATATTAATGATACGACTACTTTAGAGTAAAGAAAGGGTTACAATTATTATTAGTCTTACCTAGGATGAGAACACCTAAGTTCATAAATACAAGATATGATAAAATAATAAATATTTTTTAAAGGATATTACTATAAATACAAATGGAAAAAAAATCTCATAAATGCGTTAATTATATAGAAGCTGCAAACAAAATACTTTGTGTAAATATTGTGATACGTCAATAAAGAGAAAGATTACATATTCCTCGCTGCATAATCGCAACAAACTAACCACGGGCTTGTGGTATTCTATAGCAAACACATTGAAACTCATATATGCGAAACGACACACATTTGTTTACATGACGCCTACGACATCTAGAAGCAATGTGTTGTTTGAAATTAAGTCCAGAATGACACAATAACATACAAGTTTAATTAAGGCTTAATAACTAAATTTAAAGATTAAGTTTACTTTTTTTATTATTCATAATGATTACTACTAGATGTATTAAGTAAGAGATCCATCCGGGTAGCAGAAATTGTTATATATAAGGTATCAAGTAATTAATATTAAAATTTTACTGATATTTGTTCTAGTTACGGAGGTCAGAAAATTTATTATTTACCGCAACATCACTCTATAGCTACCTATTGAATAAATTTCAATCAGCTTTTTCAAATGACGAAAACTATTTAAAAACTTATATCAAATGATCATATAAATATAACATTTATATTTCATATCAGGTTATGGATCACAAAAATATTTTGCGCAGCCATCTTTTCATGACCGTTTATTTACTAACATATCGAAATTTCTTTCAAAAGCAAAACTAGTAGCTAACTGTCGCTCGTAGCATTTATTTTTATTCTATTCATAGGCGGACATAGCACATTCGGCAAAAGGTTACGAATCGGAGGATGAAAACGCGGGCAGAAAGCGGCAGAAGGCCAGCGACGATCGGCCAACCAGCAGAACGACAATGTATTCCAAACAGGTACATAATAAAAACATAAAGTTTGAAGTTGACAAAGTAGGAACATAGTTTTATTATAATTAATACAATCGATCACTTAAGAACATTTAAGAAAAACATTCAATACCCAAATATATAGAAAATACAAAGTAAACCTCTTCTATCACAGCCAGGAAGGTTATATCGACTGAGCCTATATCATATTTGATGGATGGGACTATGCAACCGAAAAATAAGATTTGGCTTCCCTAAATATGAACACATTTCATTTTCAATATTTGATATATGATATATGAGAGTTCAAGTATAAAAAATAGTATATTTTCCTAAAACCCATTTTTCCTTAACAATCTTTAGCAATATAATTTATCATCTCAACAGGAATTTCGAGAGCAGTACTGCATCAACAACAAACAATTGGACTTGTTGGAGTTGGAGAAGTCCAAAAAAGACAGATTTCTCGGCTGTCTCTCACAATATCACATCGAGAGCCCCTGCTCCAGAACCAATAGGTAATAAAATACAAGTTTTCAAAGTGTATACTATGTATAAAGAAAAAAACAATCTTCTATCGCTACTGCCTAAGATCACATGTTCATACAATGAGATCTAAGTTTTCCACGAGTATTCACTTAAATGAAACTAATATTTACTTTTTCGGATTACTAAACGTTTTTTTTTTATTTTAAAAATTACATACTCCCAACGTTTCAGTTACTTTGCAGCAACCGTGATCACGGGCAGACGAGATGTGATACAAAGTAACTGAAACTTCGGAAGTATGTAGTTTTTAAAATAATAAAATACGCGTAGTTACCCGAAAAATATTAGTTTCATTCAGTCTCTTGTTTAACTCATCACATAATAACAAATTTGATGCCAGAACAGTGGTATAAAAATAATTAATATCGATGATTATATAAAAAATACAAATATTTTGTGTACAAAAATATAGCGCACTTCATAAGGTCTTAATTTTTTTGTAAATCTACTTTTCACAGATTAATTAAATTAAAAAAATATTATATTACTGATTATACCTATTCATATTTATTTTTATAAATTAAAAAAAAATCCCTTAAATTTAATGAAAACTTTTCTATTATTATTAAAAATCACTTCTCTTTTTGTTATTAATCAAATGAACGTATATTAAGTTAGACTAAATGCACCTGAAAATGCTATATTAATTGAATTATTAAATATGCAATTCTCCATATTGTACCGAAGTTACTGTCATCAATAAACTGTATTCATTGAAATAATTATTAAATATCACCGTTCGTGACAATATGACTAAAATTAATTCAGGTGAATGATATTAATTTAAGACCGTGAAAATTTACTTTATATTTCGTTTGTAAAATTCAAGTGAACGATGACTTAATCGAGCCCATAAATCCACCAGTGGATCCGATTTCATAAATCTAGCACCCTTAACTACAGTTAAGATTGTTAATTTCTAAAATAAATTAAACAATAACGACAACAATAACTCCCTTAACAAAAGAAAGTTATCGGTACGTAAATTATAACTTAAAATATATTAATAACAGTATAACAGAATCCTCTATTAAATGGAAATCTTGTCTTATCTAATAGAACCAGATCTCTATCGATATATCAATATTATTTTGCCCCACACAAATTCAAAACAAAGCATTTGGTTGCGACAAAGTCGAAAGGTATTAATCTTTAGTCAACAATAAATCGTTGCTTCAATCTTTTATATGTCGTGTAGATGTATGGGCCATTGAGATAAGCAAGGGATCATCGAATTAAACGGTTGTCGGCTAGCAACAGTTTCATGTTTTGTCCTTGCCTTTTTGTGTATGAATTTAATGTATATATCATTTCCTCTTTTGTTATCAACATTGTTTCTGATTCGAAAAATATTTAAATTCAGGTGATTACAGACAAACAAAGAAAAATATTAAGTTTACAATTTTATAGATGAAATCATCATTATTATTCATTTATAATGAAGTAATATTTATAATTTTGTTTTGGCAAAAAAAAATTGACGGCAAAAAATAAGTTCCATCTTGCTTACTAGTTCATTGATTTTTTGTTAACGTGTGTCAATATAGTAACAATAAAAGATTAATTAGTTGTCTAAAATATAGCAATTAAATATCATCTTATAGGGTGTATAGTACTTATCGTAGCTATAAGTAGATTATTAAGTAGACTAATGAAAGAATTCACAAATAAGTGGATTAAATTTCATAAAAGAAAGAAGATAAAAGTGATGATATACTTGATATAAAACTAAATTACTAGACTCTCTAAAGTTAGACTTTGAAATGTTAGTGAAATAAATTTTAATGTTTGCCTCATAACAAAACAGGTGATTTTAAGACTACAATTAATAAATGCGCACTTTCTGTACAATTAAATGACGTAAGCACCACTCCGCTAGCATTCCATTTCTCGATTTAATTACAAGAACAATTTGTTAAAACGAAAAAAATTACAGCTTAGCAAAATATGTTGGCGCTCTACTCCAAGATAAATTGCTATGTTAATTAAATTAGAACAGGAAAAAGTGTATATGACCCCTGAGCACTTTTTGTCAATGGATCCTTGGGTCTTAAGCCCTTGAGGTAACAAATTGAACTTGTTATTATTCTGTTCCCCCTTAACAGTATTAACGCTGGAGGCCAACTAGCTTTTGCTGGTTATATTTTTTGTCACTTTTATTCTTTTAAGATAAAAGAAATTAAGAATTTAATTAATAAAGGTAATAAAGATTTTCTCCTTTATTAAGTTATTATATTTGTAGCCTTTTATTTCAAGTAATAAAAGATATATAAATGTACGTCTAGATAGAATGGTTATTTTCCATCACAAGAATGAAAAGTGTAAGTGATATTGTCACAAAACAACTTTGCAAAAAAGTCACTTTGATTTCAGAGCATCATTTTTATCCGTGTGCGTCCGTCGGCGAGTGCCCTCAGATGAGAATCTCAACACCGATTATGCGCCCATCCAGAGATACCCAAGGTATGTTTTATTTTCATCCCCATATTAACAGCATATTAAATTAAGACTTAATGTTTTAGTGATAAAAATAAACGTTGTAATATAATAACACAAATGTTATCTACTACTTTATTTTTTTTATATTAATTGTGATATAGAGAAAATTTTATAAATTATAAAAACTCTTTCGGTTCAAATTCGCAGGGTGTTAATAATTCGAGGTTATTGATGAAACTTTTACTTAGTAGATTGTTAATATTAAGTAAATAACTGAATATCACTGTAAGACTAAAATTCCTAAAGGTATGTGACTCATCAGGTTCGGGCAGCCGTCGCCCGCGCCGCCCGAGCTGTGCGCCCATGACGCAGACCTTGAGTGCTCATACTTTAGACGACGCCCCCGGTCTGTTTGTAGCCAGCCGGACCCAAAGCGGTACACCTGGATGCCTGAAGATGAAGATTTCACGAGAATGGAATGGCCTCAGTGAGTGACATCGGACTTTGCAACTATAGATTATATCTACTCAGGATTGGTATCACTGTAAATTAATAAATAAATCTCTCTTTACAGCTTCTTCACATCTAAAAACTCTTAAATTTTTCGACGAATTGCTTACACTTTTTAGTTTCAATATTTTTAAAATGTGAAATAAACACACAAAAACATTTTATTAAATGTATGCAAGCACTCATAATAAAAAAAAAACTCAAAGAAAGGAAGATTGTTTGCTTAGCTTAAGAACGTAATAATTTATAACTATATAATACATCTATTACAAAATTGGATTATTTAAAATACTTTTTAAATATTTAAAACTTAACCAGGTATTGTACAAATATTTCACGAGTTTTCATTAATTAAAAGTATTTTTAACATACCACAGGTAATTAATAATTTTGTTTAAAAAGTATTATTGATAGTTCACTTTATTTTACCTTCAATGAAAATCATTTAAAGTCTTCTAAAAGAGCCTTTAAAATTTTCATAGCTCTTTAGAAAGCCTGAACGCCGTCCACGTAATTGTTTTCTAAGCGACTTGTTATTACTTTAAATTTTAAGCCTGCTCTAACAATTGAATAGAAAATAAATTTACCTCGTATAATTTTAAGTAAAAGTAAGACTGCTTTAGGTTACGAATAATTGACCAGATAATGATATTCTAAAAACAGAGCAGTTTAATTAATTTAATTAGACAACCGTATGAAACAAAACTTCAGAGCAATCAACGAATTCACCGCGTGGGTATTGGAACCATCACGTTGCAGGGAGAGGAACATCAACAGTGTCTGGGACTTGCGACCCAGATGTAGGTTTAAGGGCGACCCCTAACTAACGGGCGATAAAAGTTCATCTCCACAGCACAAGCTTCTTTCCCTACCTAACTAAATTTGAAAAGAACCTTAGTATAGGCCCAAGTCTTTAAGTAGATTGTAAAGAGATTTAGCTGTTATACCTATCGCTCCCATTTTTGCTGGATGCAAATTTACGACGAACCTATTCCTAGTGAGTTCATTAGTGAGCTCGTAACACTAATTGAACTTGATGACATAGTCTTTGGTGATGTTGGTTTCTCAAGGAACCATAAGCTGTATTAACACAACGCGCTTTAAAATTCTCGAATACAGAAATATGTCTGGTCTGGAGGCAAACGCACCAATATTTTCTAGGTGGAATTTGTATGGTTTCTCGTATGTATCCATCATTATAGTCCAATCCGAAGACGCTTGACTTTTCATTTTATAGCTCTTGTGCCTCTTCCACAAAACCTACTGATCGCTTGTTTGTGGTTATTTCCCTACGCCCTCTGGCTACCCAAAGACAAACCACTTCACGTATGATTTCCATAACTCTATCGTGACCACGCGAGTATTTACTGCTATCCATGAGTACGTTCTATCCCAACAGCATGTGTTTAGCAGTTTCAACTGCCTTCAAGCAGATATAGCAAGTATTTTCAGTACCTTTACCCCATCTTACTAAATTACTCTGATCTGAGAGAGTAACTTGGAACGCATTGATATAAAATGTGAGCAGTGCTGGCGACCAATCATGAATTAAAGTATGCCAGTTTAGTGCTAATGGGATTCAAAAATCTCCTATGTCTAACCACTCGTTCTGTATCTCTAAACTCATTGCATGAATCTTATAATTAGCATTCTCGTCTTGCCGTCATCTATCTATCTATCTATACCTTCTTACCTGATCCTTACCCTGCTCTGTTACTTTGTACTCCTATCATACACTGTTTATGGAATTGTAATTTAAATATAAAATAATAGATGAAAACACAATAAATAATAAAAACAAGTACAATACTCGCAACGTCTGAAGAAACCTTTGATTTCCCCAGCGTTTTTAGGAATAAGGAATATTAACTCCCAATCTGAATAAAATTAACTTCTTAGACCTCTTTGATCTAGTGGGGTAAGGAAAAAAGCATGAAAATCTTAGTAGGAATGAATTTTAAACAGCTATCATTATCTAGTTAAGAATAAACTGTTCCAATGATTTCGATGAGAATTTACGCTTAATAAAGTAACCTTATTCTCAATACAATAATGCTGATTGATGTTAATAAACATAGATTATTTTAAGAATTAAATAAAAAAATCATAAATACAAAACTAAAAAAGTAAAAACCTTTTCATATTTATGGATAAAATTTACATAAAAGTTATGTAGTATTTTAATGTTACATTAGAAGTAAAATAAATATGAATCATTATTTGATGAATGTTTGTCTTCTAGATCGGTAATGGAAGACAACGCTGGTTGGCCTCAAGGTTACAATGCAGACCAAATCGCGTCTGTTGGCCGTGGAGGGTCTTTACCCAGACCGCCCTCTATAATTCCGTGAGTATAGCATAATAGATTACACAATATTACATTTGATATTCATAGTTGTTAATTATCTTACGAAGATGTTTTTATATTTATGAAAAATCCTTTAAAAGGTCAGATATATCGATAATCTAAGTTTTCTATTCCTGTAATAAAGGTTGCACTCAATTTTTTTATAATCAAGATATTTTTAGAAAAGATATAACAAGGTAACACGTGCGTTTAAGGGTTAATATAACATCAATATTGCTAGACACGGAGAAAAGAGCACCAAGTTATTTTACCAAAAAAATGTACAAATAATTAGGAAAACTAATTTAATCAAGTAACCAAAGCGCTTTCAATCCAAATATATGAGCTACAAATAAACTTACAAAGGTACTTGAAATGTGATGTGATTTAGCTAAACTATTAAGTTTCTACATCTGACATTCATTTTGGACAAGTAAAAGATAAAGAGTTGCATATCTGTTTACTGTCAACTTTGTATACCAAACCGTTTTTATGGGTCAAAACCTTGTCTAAAGTACACCACAGCGTTTTGATTATATCCTGAGAAAAAAGTAATTCTATTAAATACAAGACATATTAAATAGAAAAGTAATTACATTTCAAACAAAAATGCACTCTTATGTAATTTTTTCCATTGTTATGAATGCATAATTCCATTTTTTTCCGTTCTTCGGAACAATAGATTTTATTAATATACTAGCTGCTACCCACGACTCCGTCTGCGTAAAATAAAACAAAAAACAATTAAAAAACTATGCGCCTCGCTTCCCACTCTCGGGATCGGGATCGGGATAAAAAGTAACCAAAGTTACTAGGTAACCAATAAATGTGCCTACAAAATAAGTTCAGCCATTCAAGGGATAAGCCGGAACAAACAAAGAGACAGACAAAAATTGTAAATGTTATTTTGTTGTATGTACCTTATAAATAATCATATACATATACATATAAAAAAAAACGGTTATTTCAATATTAGAAACAGACAATCCAATTTGATTTATATGTATAGATTAATTTATTAAAAACTATAAAAGAAATGTTGCCGCGCTGAACGAATCATTTATTTTATTCCGTTTTTTTTCTATACAACGTCGAGTATTGAATGGTACTGAATGACAATGTACCGATTCGTTATTACCTCAATAATTTGTTGTCTCGTGACATTCAAAATATTGACCTCTTTAATTATTATAGTAACCAAAAGGACTAATTTATATTATATATTGAGTTCTTGGTACAATTTCCGAAAATTTTTACTTACATATAAGATGTATCGCTCGTGATATTATGAAATAAAACTCATAAAACTATAATATAGAAATATTACACTTTATTTAAAACTCTATTTATATTCACAAACCCAAAGATTAACTAACAATAACTTATTCTAAATAATTTAATTATATCCAAAACAAGAGTTATAAGACTTTGTGTAACCGATAGAGAACTTAAGATGATTAAATTTTCCCAAATCTTAGTAGAACTCGGAGACAGATGAATAATAATTTTGTATAGAAATTTATATAAAATAAATACGATTGTCATAATTGTATTAAATTTATAAGAGACTTGAACGAAATAGACTAAGTTCGGGTATTCATTTAATTGTGAGAATTAGATTAATATAACAGTTAATCAGATCTTATTAAGAACTTTAGAGACTTCTCTATCTTTATAATCATAAGGCATATAGGCACTTTAACTGTAAATAAAATTTTCCAGGACATTTGTATGAAAATTAGTTAAGAATTTATATGTACCTATCCAAATATTTTGTGACAGGCAGACGCCAAAATTATTGTTAACGAGACCTTAACCAAGTTAATCCGTCTATTCATCGTTACGGATACATTAAAGATCTTAGGCGATAACCCTCATAGATTCCTCGATAAACCTAAACCCTAAGTAATTAGGTGACACTGAGAGTAATTTGATATGCAGATAACATCTAATTTACCAAAATTGGGATTGCTGTTTTAATATTTAACATCATTTTAAATATAATTAGAGATAAAGGTTTGCATTGCTATCGAAAATAAGTTCAGTATAAAAGTTTCTAACTTATTCAATAATTTTTATTTTACCAAATACGATATACATAACTGGTTACATTTAACCAAACTAAGTAATCATTGAAATATTTTATATCAATGAATGAATTAGCAAATCTTTGCTTTATCATACATATCTATGGATCTGTATTTTTCTGGAAAAGAAATTGGAACTTTATTTTCATAATCCATAAAGTAGATAATGATTTTATACAAAAAACAAACCACAGCTATTTCATAGCATAAGAAAAAATTTCATTTTAATTATTATTAAAGTTTTAATGAAGAATGGTATGTTCTACTAGCTGCCCTGCCCACACTCCGATACCTCCGCCACCCCCACCACCGCCTCTCACCATACCACCGCACAGGTACTTGTAACTGTTTAGCTGCATTCAATTTAACATATACGACATTGTTTCAGATTAAACCATACATAGTTTAAAATTATTTTAATATACGAGGTATTTATAAATCACGTGTTGTTTATTTAAGCATGGTTCGTTATCTTAACTGTTCTATTATTAAAACAGTACTGAGGGAATAATTAATTTTCTACTACTGAAATTGAAACTACTATTAATGGTATGTTTATTCATTTGCGGCGAAGGAGTACACTTAGATCTTAGGGTTAGTTAACCCAACTACACTGTATGCATTCATTATGTCCTTAACAGCACAGCTATATTTAGAAATATATTACACAGTAGTGTTAACTACGTCTAAAAGAATTTAAAAGCTTTTATTTGAGATCTGTACTATAATTATTTCAGAACAAAACACGTATCATTTGCTCGTTCGCATACACTGACCACTTTCGACGATTCAGTTATGCCAGCTGCAGTCAGCGGTCGTTACCGACGAGATTGCGAGAGACTGATCGATGGACGCGTTGTTAAGGTACCTGGAATACGTTCACGCGTAACAAATAGGAAAATTATATACAGAAAGTTTTAATTAACTTATAAATGAGAAATTTAGTTATTTTCAATGTTTCATGGGAATGTATTATTTTATTCGTTTCACAGATGTCTTACTTAGAAATTTATTCTTCTTCTCTCATATAAATTGCACAGTACAAAATATATTTATGGAAATTAAAAATCTATTAGGAACTGAAATAAAAAATATTATTATGACAATTTCGAAGAAAACTCATGTTCTACAATACAACAAAACTTTGTTCAGGAATTTAAATCCCGGATTATATTTAAGTCTAATGGCACGCTCGAACTCAGTCGTGATTTTTTTAAGCAATGCCAAAGTTTTTATTAAATTGAATTATTTTATTTTTTTGCAATAAAGAGAGAGACGATTTACATGATTATATCAAATTCACAGCAAGAAAACAAACCGTACGCGACACTGCCAATAATGTTCCAGCCATTTCCACCGTATCCCCAATATATGGCACAGCCGCCAGCTCCAATACATTACCCGCCGCCAATAACACCGTTACCGGCTCATGCACCAACTATAATACGTCCCACACAAACTGAAGCTCCGAAAGTTGTTGTTTTAGGTAAGTTTCGTATAATTAAACGAATAAAGTTGAAATTTTGAAGAATCAAGATGGGTCGAAAATAGCAGAAGAATTAACAGTTTTTGATTTTAGTAAATTTATCTTGATTTGTATTTATATTAAATTCATAAAATAAAGACAGTAAGTAATTTATCAGAAAGAAAAAAGATGTGATATAAAAGTTTTATATAATATAATAATTACAACAATCTCCATTTATTTAATAAAGAATTAAGCAATTGTTATCATTTTTAGATTCAATAAAAAAGGGTGTAATGAGGACACAAGCTACTCAGACTGAGGTTTGCCTGGGACGAAAACCTCTTCCACCTAATTATTTATCATTAAGTCCTCGAACTATTAAGAGGGTAATATAATTTTAATAATTTAAGATATTAAATAAATTACTTTTTTAAGTATTGAACACGTTGTTTTGAGTAATAAAAATATTTTATATAAATTTCTGTTTCAAAAGGTAAAAATGGTAGCAGCAGGAGTTCAGACAAATGGTTTTACTGTGGGTGTAAGAAGATTAACTAAATCATTTTCGGAGGTCGGCGGAGACCGGTTAGTTGGTCGAGAAGGACAAAATGAAGTTGTTAACGCTATTGAAAGGTAATAAGCAGCAAATTTGAAACGACTTTTACTTATATCTTCAATTAAATATAATTTTTATTTTACCCATATAAACGTTACGAAAATAAATTTAAAAAATTACAGTTTAATTGGTCCAGAACATGAAAAATTGCATAGAACCCAATCGGAAGAACCGCCACGATCTCCACGATCTCCCACTGTGGTTCCTTCTTTTCCCTTAATGCAAAGAGGAGACTCTGATGACGTTACTTCATCATCTGTAAAGTCACTGGCATCATCATCACAGGTTGACAAAACGTCAGAACTTAGCGTCTTACAAAAGCAAACTCAAGAATTTTTTCAGCAAAACTACCAATTCATCCATGAAAGCGATCGAGATGACACCATTGATGACGATATACAAACTATAGAGAAAAGTATGGCTTTAAATAGGCGCAACTTAGAATATTTACAGCAGGAAATAGCTAAACAGGCCAAAAATGAAAGGTCGCTTCGATCCATATTATCTAAAAGCACAAGTGATGCTTCACAGAAGACTGTAAATTCTTCTCATGTTATCTCGAAAACATCTACGTTCCAATCAGAACCCTCAACCGAAACTTCAGCTACTACTACCGACGATAGTGAGAAAAATGAAAAAGAAATAATTATCGATTTTGAACCAAGGCCTGATGATGAAGCCATTCCATTTACAACATTAAAGAGAAAAACAAAAAGAGTTCTGCAAAAAACACTATCCGAAGGAGAAATATTGCTTGACTCGTATGTATAAAAAATATTAAACAAGCAGTTACAATAAAATTTATAAAATGATCAATCTGTCTTCTCTGTTTTAGAAGAAAAACTGAAATAAATTCAAGTACGGAAGGAATAAAAGATGCGCCCATAGTTATGTCTACTAGTCAAGAGAACATGACAAAAGAAGATCGTGAACGTGAAGCCTTATACAAGCAATACATTGCCCAAAACTATAATCAGACGCCGATAAAAGATGAAGGTATCTTCGGTTTTGAACCTGATGGATCTTTCAGGTAATATTTTCATATCTGTTATATCAGTAATTTAGAGTAGAAGAGCAAAAAATTTACCTAGATGAAATAGGTGCACTTGTTGACTAAAACTATGGATTTTTTTTCACTACTTAAATAGCGTTGCAATTAGCAAATTTATGCCTTTTTTTTTTCAAAAAAAAAAAAACAAAACATCTGCTTTACCTTCACTCATTTTCATTCATATAACTCTCTTCGTAGTTCTTCAGATGGAAATGCACCATATGAGGACTTTCATGAAAAGTATATTAGTTACAAGCATGAACCATTTAGAATTCGAAGCGTAAGTTTTGAGGAAAAATCTGAAAGATGTGAAAGGGAAGAAATTCCTTTGGACAGGTAAGTTTTTGCTGGCTGGAGATGAAATTAATAGAAACAAAATTAATATATCACTTTACAGAACACAGTGCAATAATAGCTTTGCTTTAACCTACATTTAAAAAATATTTCTTTTCTCTTTTATAATAAAAACCCTAAAACGTTTGCAACTTGGTACAAAAGTTTTACCTAAAATAGTGGTGCATGAAACAAGGTTACTAAAATTTTTGAGGATTGTTTGATTTATTATGAAATACAATTGATTTCAATTGACATTTTCGAAAATTTCTTAGTATTTAACCTTATCGTAAGCTAATTAAATATCTAACAAGATATTTGAATACAATTTATTTAAATTTAATATTAAAAGTAATTTTTTAGCACTGCAAAATCGAGTCCAGCGTCACCAGATCCAGTAACCTGTGATGTCGAAGTAGAACATAAATCAAAACGCTCGGTGATAACTAACACTGTTACTACAATACTTGCTCCTCTTGATAAACTCTCACCGTGTGCTTCCAGTGAATCTCTTACAGTTGACCATAGCAGGTACTAGATTAACTACAAAAATATATCACATATTTTTCCAATTATTTGTGTTATTGTGTATTCAAAATTCATTTCAGAGATCACTCTGATAGTATGTGGAATGAGTCACAAACAACAGTACTACAAGTTGATTCTGGGACAGATAATGGAACAGTTATAAGGTAAAATAGATATATTTATTTATAAATAAGATTGGAAAAAATATTCTTACAAAATTCTAATTTCAGTTCTTCCGATCTCAGTTCTTTAGCTACGTCACCGGGTGCTTTGGCATTATTGACTCCAACTTCTAGAAGAAAACAATTATTACTATTGCAACACCAACAAAGATCTTCATTAGACACAGATGCATTAGATGAAGAATTTGACGCATCACAGGTAGCTCTTTAATTTTAATTTTACAGTATTTTCAGTAAATGGGCGATATGTTCACAACTACATTTAAAAATGGATAAAAATACGTGACATTACCATTACTTGCGTCACAATTGTTTATTTACAGAGTCAGTCACCAACATCACCTCGAAATAAATTAGATACATCCAGTTCAAGCTCCGCGCAACCGACAAGAGCTTCACTGTCTCCACCTGCTGTTGTTCCAAATATTCAACTACCAATAACAAAGCAACCAACGGTTTCTAAAATTTTATCTCCAACGGCTCCTATTAAGCTTAATCATACTCCAGCTATTGCTATCACTCATCCTAGTTTGGATTTATCTGATGTGCCATTTAAAAGAACTCCAAGTTTCATAAATAAAAAACGAGAAAGAGCACTTAGCCCTTCACGAAGACAGGATTTGAGAAGAGCTCAACAAAAAGAACCAAACGGAGCAATTCCCAATAAAATTTTGGAATCTCCTACTGAACCCCCATTATCCAAGCCCGCTAGCAGCGAAACAAGTTTAGCTAGGACTGATTCCGGAAAAATTAATAATACAGATGTGTCTGAAAGTACTACAACAACTGAAGATTATGTGACTGCCAATTCTGACAGCTCTAAAAAAAGCAATAACAAAAATCATAATCATAGTAAGTGTTTGTAATAGAGAAACAAAAAAATGTATTATAGGATTTTAATCGTATTTAATTTTAAACTCACATTTTCAGATTCTGAAAATAATAACAAAGTCCAGGAGGGATCATCTTTTGAAAGCGCTTCTAGTTTGTATTCGTCGACAAAAACTGATAATGTTGCTGAAGATTTAATAGTCCCAAGCTTTTCACCTCCTTTAGAAATAAGTGATGATTTTATGGTGCCGAACTTATCTTCCCCACCATTGCCTTTATCAGAAAGAATACCAAAACCGTCTGTAGAGAGATTTGAGGTAAAAGTTGATATTACACCTATTGCTGATTCAAATAGAAGAAACAAGACTGATCCTATTAAGCCAAAAGACGACCTTCCAAGGAAACCTGTAAGTACCGAGGAGTTTTCTTATATTTTTCATAGCCTTTTCTACAACATACTTTTTTCAGAATATTGGTGCAAGTCGTGATGCCATCAGCGGAAAAAGTAGTTCAAGTGGTAGTTACAGCATAGGCGGATCGAATCCAAATGTAACCGAGCCTAGTGATGAAAAAATTAATAAAGAAAAGGTAAAGAACGCTCCGGAAACAATAGATAAACAAGATATGAAACTTAAGGAAGAGAAAAAAGAATTAAGGACTAATAACCGAAGGGAACAATTCGTTCCCAAATTGGTGGTAAGTTGTATTGGCTAAGAAATACATTTGTAATACTTATATGTACGAAAATATTTATCTTTTTTGTACCGTTCAGGGGTCCCTATCAGATGATGAGAGAAGTGTGCATTATTCATCTTCAGGTTATTATGAGAGTCCAATAGAGGATGATGATGATGGAGGTTTAAGTATGCCAAGTACTAAATTACCTTGTTAACAGTATGCAACAAAGTAATATGAAATATTATTGTTTTCAGCTTACAAGCACTCCCAAAAATACAGATCATCGAACAGGCCAAAAGCTTGGTTATCAGAAGAAAAAAGAAGAAAGAAAAAAGCTTTCACATTAGAGTTCTCTAAATCTTATGATGATTCAATATCTACCTCTCAAGATGATTGGGGACAAAAGAGTAAAGAACCAGATATTGTCCGACCAGAACGTAATGTTTTTAAATATAGTTCTATGAAATCATCGCTAGAAGAAAAAGTTAGTGACATACGTAAAAAGAAAACTCATTTTATAGAGAAACCTAAAAGTGTTCAATCGTCTCCACGAGAACCGGTGGATATAGAAAAGTCTATTAAAGAGAAAATGTTAAAAGAAAAAGATAATGCCAATAAGAGGCCAGTAGAAAGGGAGAGATATGTAAAACGCACTAAGCTCAAGGCAAAAAGCCCGACGCAAAATAAATCAATTGATAACAACTATAGACAATCTCATTATGACCGTCGTGATACATTGGGTTCAAATATCAAATTGCATCTTAACATTCCGACATCTGACGATTCAAGTGAGCAATACAGAAAAGATGGTACATATTGCGTAATAATTTATTAAATAAACATTTTAAATTTTGAAACATTGTCAATATTTTGAAAATTACAGGACTTGGCAATGGAAACGTTTCTCCTAGAAAACACAGGCGATTACGTGATAGTCCCAGAAGAAAAACGGGATCTAATTCCAATAACGCTAAGTCACCAACATCAAATAATCATACTTGTTACAGGTAACGTAAAAAAATATTTTAATTTCTTATTCAGTAAACAGCACTATCTTGAATACTTTTAACAGACCCAGAAGAAAAAGTGGATCCAACGAAAGCATATCACTACCAGGAAGCCTGCCACGTAGAAAGCAATCTATACCGACAGTTCCATGCTTAAGTTCTTTAGAAGCTGAAGATATTGAAGCTGCGAGAGCTCTCTCAAGAGCTGGTTCAAGGCTAACACCTCTAAGATACCTCAAAAGTCCTACTGCTTTACCGAGGAGTAAAAAATCAGAAAAAGGTCAGCAAAAAAGTTCTGTATTTTCTAAATAAAGCATTTTTATTTTGGAATAGGATAATTTAAAGCTGGATGTACTAAAATTTTCAATTCGACAATCGCATGAAGTTGGAAATTATTTTAAGGTATATTACTTGACACAAAATAAAACAAATTAACAATATCAAAAACACAAATTCCACCTTCACACTCAAAACGACTCACATCACTATCAGTTTTTGTAACAACAGAGGGAAAGTTTGCAAAGGCGGCCTCAGCAGAGTCCCTACGTTCCGTTTCACCAGGATCCGACTCCGTCTTCTACTCAGAACACACAGAGCATGGCGATGGTGACGAGGCTCGTGCGCACTGCCTGCACTGTGGGAAGGAGGTGCATATTGTGACTGCAGCCAACGAACACGATGCTAGTGCTTCGAGAACTTCACAAACTGATGTAAGTTGGTCATAAACGGTTATTATGAAAGTTAATGTAAAATTTTAGATACTTACTTATATTTAATATAATATGTATTTTAATCTTTTTTATTACAGTTTCATATTTATTAGTTTGTAGTCCTCGATGCAAAAAGATAGGTGTCATAAGTTTAACGTCAATATCTATGTGTGCGTGTGTTTGTCTGTTAATCTGTGTCATTGTCATTCTTTGTCATTTCTTTCTCAATGATCGTTTTTTTTATTTCAATCTGCTACTTTTCTTTACACAACTTCCACCTTCTTTATTTCGTAGCTTTTCCATTTTATTATTTTCCGTCAATACATCTTCTTATATCATTAATAAAATTGTTAGTTAATTGAATATCCCCCTTCTTTGTAGGTTTAAAGAAAAAATAGTCCTCGAAGACTTAGGAAAAGTGTTGTTGAATATTTTGTATTCAATTTGACTTTTATATATTTATCCATATTCGATATCCTTTTACGAATAAATGTATTTTATTATTATTATAAAATAAAATCATTAAAAACAATCAATTAAACATTCATAAATAATACAGTGAAATATCGATAAAAATAGTAGACACTATATAAAAAAGACAAAAATCAAAAATATATTGAAAATAAAGTACAATGAACGGTATAATAGGATTTAGCGAATAAAATTTAAATAAAACTATTAAATAATTACGGGTTGTCTCAAAGTATCGGTCCCTGATCACGGTTACTACAAAGTCGTCGATATGTTGAGTAAAATAGTAAAATCTTAAATAAAATAATTAAATCGCGAAGTACAATCTGAATATCATAGTATTATTATATATGTAATGGACGATTTGTTATATAGAAAAATATATGATTTCTAATAATCTCCGTATAAAATACGATCGACATTAAGAAAGTCCACTAAAAGTGAAAGTTAGGTTGGCCATTATTCAAATTAAAACTGAACAAATGAACACTTCAATTAGGAGTCCTATGCGGATGCAACGCCAGACATAGTACCAGCACCCGCTGGTTTTGCTGACTCGCCCTCTTGTGGAGCCGCGAAAAAGCCTGCAAGCGGAGCTCGTTTGTATAAGAAGCTTGACAAAAGATATCGATCCGAAGATAAAACCAAACATCATTATAGACATCGTCAAGACGTTCGAGCAAAGGTTAGAAGTATTTCAGCACATTTACTTTCCTTGCAGTCGTTTGTTAATCAATTATAGCGTGTGCTTTTTATTTTGTTATGGAAAAGTCGCCATTTAAAGGGTCGAAATACATGTCTTCGATAGGCCATAAAATACCTTCTTAATTATTATTTTTCCCTAATAAAAACAATCGTTATTAAAATATTGGTGTGATAAGTAATACCGATACAAAATGTTTATTTATAATACGTTTCTAGAATTAAATAAAACTTGGTTAATAAAACGCAAATATTCTTGATGTGTTACAGTCGGAAGAAAGGGGTAAAGATGTGTATGAAGGGATCGAAAAGCCTCAAGATACAAGAATTGCTCGATCAGCTGGTAACAGTCTTGACAAGCTTGCTACTAATACTTCGGGTGATCCGGATGGTGAGTCATTTAATAGAAAGCAAACAACTTATCGAATTCAATTCGATGGGATAATTTGGAGAAAGTGTATGGCATTGTTTTAGCACCATAAAATTCTATATAATCCTATTAAAGTTGATTCAAATCGAAATTATAATTTTAATTCATTGAGTAAGTATCGCATACAATTGTGTGTGATATACAAGTTACCATATAGAAGTGAGAGTACAATGAATATTTGTAATCCGATTTATTCATCAGTTGCACGGATAAAGATAAAAGCCATTTCGTAAGCTCGAAAATTTGCTATTTAATATACTTAGGTGCGGGGTTTTCAAATTCCAGAGATTTTTCATATTCCAAGCGTTGTTAGCGTTTGTTTCTAAAAAGAAAATTTCTGATATAAGATGTAAAATTATACTTAATAAGTTAATTATAATAAGTTAATGGATTATTTAATAAATAATAATACTTACTTTAAAAGCCAACATGACTTATAGGTATGTAACAAAAGATATGTATATTTTCTGAATTCTATATGAGATTAGTGTTTTAAATTTTATTGTAATTATGTAATAAAAGCGTTCACTTAGCATGACGCTTCTGTTTTCGTATTTTACCTATTGTTCCTGTCTGGATTTATGATACTAGTATATATTATCTATTTTAAATGTATTTCATATGTCTATAAAACTACTAGAATTATAAATAGCTTCTAGATCAAAATAAAAGAGATAATGCTAATTTTAGAACCAGAAGAATGTTCTGGCAGTTCCGAAGGTGTTGATGAAGAGAAGGGAGTTTATGCGACACCGTGGTGGTGCGGTAACTGGATATTGTTATCCGAAAACAATGATAATTGGTCTCGAATACCTCCAGGTAAAACACATACAAAAACCCGTTATTTATAGATCGTGTTATGTTCATTGCTTCTTTACGGCGAATACAATAATTATAACTGATAGCTGGTTGTGCAATGGAATGTACATTCATTTATTGATTATGTAGTCTCTGATTCAGACATATTTTTTGTTTATACTGAAATACTATTGATAAATTAAGTATTGCACCTTAACGAGACAGAATATGATTTAGACATGATGTATTTCGTGAAGTCGGCTTTTCTCTGACATAATCAATTGGAATATGCTTAAAGAAATATATAGCTTCTACCAAATTTGTATTAAAAATATCTTTTTGTAATTTGATATGACATTTGAAATCTTGTTTTAATATTTTAATTCGTGACCAAGACCTAATAACAGTGCTTAAAATACAACAGATGCATTACAACAACAAAAAGAAGATCCTACAGATTCGGAGACGGAATTCAACAAACGGTATGTCGCTCTGACGCACCGCCTAGTTCACCGCAGGGCATGTATTGAACTCAATAAACGACAGGCGGACAACAGTTTCGGTAAGCTTTAGCTCAACAACAGTATTTGCATCTTCACAATCATTTGAGCTTTATGTTGAAGTGACAATTCTTTATTCGGACTGGTATACTATTAAGAGATTTTTCTAATCCTATATGAATAAATATATTTTTTTTTGTAATAATTTTTGTTACCCTCTAAGTACCTACTAAGATTATTCGTTAAAAAAACTTCTTACTAAAAATATGCATGCTTTTATATTAAGATATCTACTACAAGGATAATTCTGTGATTGTAAATCATGTGATGGTGATCAATAAACGCGTAAATAAATAAATATTTTTAACGTCACTATTAATTCCATTAGATTTGACTTTCGTGTTTTCAAGGGTAAAATTAAATTAGATAGTGTATGATCTAATTTTATAATCTAATATTAAATATTATTTTAGTGTCTGCTTTTACTTTATGAATTTTCTCATTCAATTGACGCGTTTTTCTTATTGACGCGTGAGTTAACTGATCCACTTCTAAACAGTGACGTCGGCTCTATTTTAGCTAACTGGTTATCAAAATAGCTTCACCTTTTATTTTAGGTCTGTAATTTTTTGTAGCCGAATATTGGCAGCTATTGTAGTGTTATGAAACCTGGCCCTTCTTCTTAGTATATATGTAATTTCTTGTGTTATAACATCATTATAGAAAACACGCAAGCTGTCACCAAGGCTATTTCTATTCCCAGTGATTTTTTTTTATCTGAGTCATATCGATAAATTGGTGAATATAAAAATCGCAGATAAAAAGCAGCTTCTGGCTGCTCTTAAGAGAACTAAATTTAATTTTACATAGCCAGCGTACGTCATTTCTCAGTAGAAGCGAACACGCGACTGCGGCGAGACGATACCGTCAAGCCTGACTCAAGAAGTACTTACATCTTATTGATTTGACGTTTTATATTTCAGTTCATTTTTTTTTTTGTTTGTATTATCCGTTATAAGTGAAAAGTGCGGTCACGAGTTTATTTAATTAGTGTTAATTTTAGTACCTTGCAGTATCGGAATTTGAACTATTACACCTAGCCAAAATGCGACACAGTTGTGAGTCTACTTTATATTTATTTAATCAAGTGTGAATAAAAGTGAAAATTAAATATAATTTATTATTCTAGTTAGCAGTGGCATTAATACTGCAAATGGAAATCTAAAGCAGAAGCTTGAAGAATTATTAAAATTGATGCTGGTGTTATGGTGTCGACAATGCCAAGCCGACAAAATTGTCGCCTCTGAACCATGTGGTAACATATGTAACTTTGCCATTACGCAATGGAATTACTAATGGCGTAAATAAACATTAATCCATTTTATGTACGCTTTGTGTTGCTGTTTATTGTAGGGGTGTATAATACGATCAATAATAAACGGAGACTGATTTATTACAGTTGCTATATAACTAGCAATGCCAAGGATATTTTAATTGAAAGTGTAACTTACATGTATCGTGCAGGATACTTAGTTTTCTTAAAAATAGTAACCATCGTTATCACATACTTTCAAATCAAAGTTATTAGATACCTACTATCAAAAGTTTTTGGTTAATTTTTTAATGAATGAATATAACGATGCCGATAACATCTGGATGTTTGCCAAACGTTTAGCGAAAGTTATGTGAAAAGCAGAACCTTCAAATGGATCGTATATATATGTGTCAGGGTCGTTTGTATTCTTGGCGGTTATTGCCGCTTTTATACCATGATTGTATTATTTCTACAACTCTTTAAATAGATTGAATATTGAGGTCGCGGAAAACACTGATTTAAAAAATGAATGGAATGCTTTTCGACAGATATTCAAAAATGCATATAATTTTTATTTAAATAATACGTTCAGTCGAACGAGACAATGATGAGTTCTGTATTTTAACGGTCTCGTAAAGTAAAAGAATTAAAATACGTGATTGAAAAATGTATTTAAAAAAATGAATTACTTTCGTATGAATAGCCTGTGACAGTTACGTCAGACCGCTTAATGGGATTTTTGTTTCGTTATTATAAAATAGCTCGGAAAATTTATATTTTTTCCAACCTCTTTTAACATAGAAATAATTTTAACATACAAATCACATAACTACTCTGGCAGTAACAATAACATATTTTTTACTTTTGTACCAATTGATTTATAATTATTTCCCATTGTATATTTATAGATATTTATTAACCCCACTTTGTATATTTTTTCCACTAAAAACTTATGTCAAAAAACTAATTATCTCTTCTACAACATCTATAGTTTAGTACATTACTCTCCACGTATATCCCATAAATGTTAACTTATTATTATCATTTGAAATTTATTTTTATACAATATAGTATATGTTCTCTTTTTAAGAGCAAAACTTTTACTAATTTAACATTAACTAATTATTCCTGTAACTTATTCACTTTGTATTCAATTAAATTGTTTGGATTGATTAAAGAAAGTGACAAGACAGTGGTAGTAAGACGGGGCAATGAGGAATTCGGATTCAGGATACACGGGAGCAAGCCAGTCGTGGTGTCAGCAATCGAACCAGACACGCCCGCTGAATCTTCGGGCCTTGAAGTAGGGGACATAATCATATCAGTTAACGGTAAATTTATACATGGTGCAATGAAAGAGAATATTAACCTTTTATCCAGCTTCTTTAATTATCACGATATCTTTGTTCTTATGTACTTCCAGGAATCAACGTTTTGGATAAAACGCACTCCGAAGTGGTGAAGATTGCTCATTCTGGTTCTGAAATACTGGAATTAGATGTAAGTTATATTTACTGGTAATAAAAATAATACCTAATATTCATTACAGCAGCTTAAATTATTACGGCTCTTTAAAGTCTCTTTTTTAATATATTATCTTTGAGAGTGATTATATCTTGGTTAAATGTGATGATTGAATAAGCATACAGTAACAATTTTAAATATTTTAAGTCCTATAACATTTTTTTATCAAATATTATGTCCTAGGTTGCCAGAACTTGTGAGGTTGTCGCAACTCTAGCCCACGAGACGGGTGCAGCAGCTCTTTACTCCGGATATCTCTGGAGAGCAGCCACTTCGCGGAATCATCAACGATGGACCAGACGGTGGTTTGTGCTGAAGAGGGACAACTGCCTTTACTATTACAAGACGGATTCTGTAAGTGTGTTTAAGAATTATATTATACATATATTTATTTAGAGATTAGAAGCATTCACTTAGTTATAAATATTGGTATGAATTTTAGGGAATTACTTTTTTTTTAAATTTGTGTATTGACTATGAACATCAAATTAATCATAAAAAATTGCAGATCTATCTATTAATAAGATAATATTAATCAACATTAATAAGATAATTGGGTTATGGAAGACCTGTATGAAATGATTTAATATTTTCATCAGAGTATTCATCCCGTCGGAGCGCTGATGTTAGTAAACTACCAGCTGACGGAGGAAGACGCTGGTCGTCCACACGGATTCCGCCTTCAGCGAGGTGGTGGTACACGGCTTACACTCGCCGCTGACAGTGCAGAGGCGGCCGCTCGCTGGCAGGCCGTACTGGCTCACGCTATTGATGCCAGTAACCAGGTACCAAACGAAAACAATAGATTTTTAAAATGTATTCTTTCAAAAATCTTCTCAAGTATTCCTTTTTAAATAGGACGAGGGTAAAATTGCTGTACGATTCCCTACTGTAACTTTAGCTCGGTTAAAACATATTAATAGGCTAGCTCACACGGGGCGTTAGGTAGTTATTTTTATGATATAGGATGACTAACTAGTATATTTTTTTCGTTCAAGTACGGATAAACCTTTAAGTACAATAAGATTTAAATAGCATGAAAAGGGTAGGACACTAGGAGCTTCAGAAAAAATAGAAATTAAAAAATTTTGTTTCACCACACGTCAATAAAATAGTCGAGTGAAAACAAGGATGAACTGCAATCCATTGGTTTCAGCAAAGCTTCAACTTTTTCAAAACAATGTAAGATTCACGTGTTATGATTATTACAGTAACCTTTTGTTTATTAAGCCGGCTGACTATTTTTCCTTATTTTTAGCTACTAAAGTATAGTATAAGTATATTATAGGGTGGGTATAGATTTTTAATAAAATATCAATGTTGATAACTAGGTACATGGTTCGACGTGTATTAATTCATAATAATTTTAATATTACTAGTAACTCTTTACTGCATAGGAAGTACATAGATAGTTAAAAAGTATTATAATATTTTTTATTCTGTTTTTTATTTTTTTTTCGTTTTGAATTACCTATATTCTTATCAATAAATCATTAGATATCTTCACAATTAAGAAGTTAACGTATCTTAGTTAAAATCTCATCGACGACTTTTATAAGTTAGTTTAATAGAGTAACACAAGATGGCGCTTTCATGAGTAGGGAATTTTATTGAAACGCCATCTGTTTTACCGTGAAAAAATTATTTATATGGCCATAGCTGCTTTAAAATATCAGATAGAGCAGTTCTATTTCTATGCACAAGATGGTACCCAATAAAAAGCATATACATTTTGAATTAAGAAATTCCAAGATTGTTATATATACTTGATAAAAGCTCACAGTTTTATAAATATGTATTTACCTTTTTTTATTTATTTCAGAGAGATGGCTGGTTAGAGGTGACTATGAGAAATATGAAGCTTCCACCATCATCCATTCCACGACCAGACTGTTTTGGATATTTGATGAAACTGGGCTCTAAATGGAAGTCTTGGGCCAAAAGATATTGTGTACTTAAAGACGCCTGTCTTTACTTTTACAATGAAGGCAATAGTAAAAGCGCTTTTGGTGAGTACAAACTCTGAATAAAATATATTTAATATGAGTATATTTTAAAAGGTTCAAATAATAAATAGCTTACCGTCCTGGTATGTTTTATTGCTTTTCAAGGTCCGTGTCTTCAATTTAGAATCTCTAATCTCAGCTGGTTCCTGCTTGTATTATAAACATATCTTCTTTAATAACAGAATAAGATCTTACACAATGTACAAGTTTTTATTTTTGCTATTTAGTGAACATGAATTATTTGTTTACTTCCCCAGGAATGGCCTGCTTACATGGATACAGAATACAGACAAGCTCTACTGGTGGCAAGAAGTACGCCTTCGAAGTTACTCCCACTGAGCCTAAGCAAAGACACTTTTACTTCCACACCGAATCTGAAATGGATAGGAAGCGGTAAGATTACTGGACATTTTATCATTCATAGCATAAAATAGATAAATAATCAACTATGTGCTATAAAATATTTTAGAGAGAAGATAATTTCATTTATCTCTAGTAGGGTAAAGACGACTCTTTATCAGCTATCTTAAAAAAACTTAAATATCATTTAATAAAATGACATAATTTAAATCATTTAATACTTTATGATTATTGGAAGTCTTTAGAAAAAAATGCATACTTGAGCTGCTTCTATGACTTGTTGTAACCACAAAAATTATACCTAGTAAAACCAGTACAGTTATAATATTTCCTTTTTATATACACAATAGATGGATGGCAGCTCTGGAGTATTCGATAGACCGATGGATGAAGGCGGGTTGACGACGACAGTCTTCTTCAGATTCGTTCGAAATCATGTAAAACAAAATATAGCTTATTTATTTATTATTATTTATTTTTCTTTTATTTATGCTCTATTACATCCACTTTTTACTATCTTCATTGTAGATGTATTTGCTCCATGATTGTAACACGAAATACGATATTTTAGAGACGCGTTGACAGTAATGAATGTTATTTTACCAAAGATACAACATATCCGTTACAACTATATTATAAGACTTTTTAATATACCCAACTATCTGTGCCGTTCCGAGCATTTATTAATTTTATGGGAAGAATATGTGTAAAATATTAACTAAATATAAAAATCACTTAATCATTAGATAAACATATTTATTTCTTTGTTTTATATATGTGAACCCAGACAAAATGTCTTCATTGTAATAATTAAAAAAAAAAATAACGATAATAGAAAAGATTTAGTCGTCCTCCAACTTCTAACGATCTAAATCTAAATACCAGAAAATATTTATGAAACCACTAGAAGGTATAATAACATCGAAATTTTAATGATTTATTGTTAAAGAGTAGCTTTAATTCAAATAATTCTAAAATAGATAATTTATATAAAATAATATATTATCAGTGTTTTGAACATTTTAAGGTCAAGCTATTATAGGCTACTTGTAAAACTTGACTGAACAAACTAAGACTAAATAAAATGACATTGAAGTCAAGAGTCGAACGAAATGATAAAATTATAAGAAAATTTTTGAGATGATATTATAAAATATATACTAAAAATATCCGGATATTAAATGTTTATTATCATTACTATAATAAGATAAAAGACGTAGATATTTTGTAGGTGATAGAGGAAAAAATGTAGAAGACGTTCCATAACATGAATGTATTGAAATGAGTTCAATATATTAATAAAAATGAACGTAGATTTAGGAACATGTGTAATTTAAAATAGATAGAGTTTAAATCATACGAGCGATGAAATTGAATGTATACATTTTAGTTAATGTAAAATCAAATGTTAAATGTTAATGTTCTCGTGTAAAATAAGTAGTATGTGTTACGAAATTAGTAAATTTAACAAAAACAATATCGTTATAAAATATTTGTTGTGTGCGTAACAAAAAAAAAAAACTGTTAAAATACGTCCTCAATAGAATAATGTGAATCCTAGAGTTGTATCCCAAGGAATAACAAAACCGTACCTAATAGGATTTTAACATTTAATCCATCCTTTCCTTAAAAAAGAGGAGGTAGTGACTGGATCGGATTATTATGGAAAAATAAAATTACGGTTACACAGAAAATGTTATTTAAAAAAATTTAAATTAACATTTTAAGATTATTACATAAATTTTCGTTGTTTAATTTCTAAATTTGATTTCGTAAATAACAAACAGAGTAATAAATAAGGATTTAGTTTAATATCGCTGGTTATTTAATAAAAAAATTTCGAGAGCCATCAATATTAAAAACAACATCCATCAAAGCGTGAATATGATTATTAAGTAAGACACATTTGTAATAATCGCAGACATTTTGATAAATAAATGCCTTTTCGTGGAATATTTAAAACAACATCTCGTCTGCCCGTGATCACGGTTGCTGAAAAGTGACCGAAACTTCGGGATTATGTAGTTTTAAAATAATAAAATCCGGGTAGTATTACCGAAAATATATTAGTTTCATTTAAATGTGTAAAATGTTGATAATTGAAGAATTGACAAATGATTGAATCCGCTATCATAAAACCAATCCATAGTCCTCGGTGTGCTCTCTACCATTTCATACAATTTGATTTTTTTTTTCGTAAAGTGTACATAAAAAATCAAGTCAGTCACAACGTTTTCAATCTTTGTTGATAACATTGACTTCGAAGATTAAAGAGAATAAAAAAAATATATATGTCATTGATTCGGTTAAGAGTGCAAAATCCTGCTAAACGAACGTGCCACGTACTACTTACAGCAGTATTAAAAGAAAGTTAATATATAACATATATAAGTATTACGTCCCAAAAAGTGTTACAGAACATTAAAATTATTGTTACAAAAATAAACTATTTATTTATTTCAAATTCGTATTTAAATTGTATATTTAATATTACTTTAAGTAAGTATCTATAATATTTATAGAAAGATTCATTTAAAATATTTAGCGTAGAGCCGTGAAGGCGGAATATAATTGTTTGGAGTGATTTCTCCATTAGATTGTGGTCCATAATAGTGACTTAAAATTGTGCATTAAAATT
The DNA here is from genome assembly GCF_018135715.1 of Danaus plexippus. Lineage (NCBI taxonomy): Eukaryota > Metazoa > Arthropoda > Insecta > Lepidoptera > Nymphalidae > Danaus > Danaus plexippus. The sequence goes on along the minus strand of NC_083548.1, from coordinate 5,065,951 downwards.
GATATATTAAGAAAATATGTATTCAATAAAAATATGTACATAAATTGTGTAAAAGCTCAAATATATCTATAAATAAAAAAAAGACTAATAAAGATTTTGTTAAATGCTTATAGTATATTTAAATTAGTAAATGTATTAATGATATTATATGTGTTTAGATCATGAATATAATAAATTCACAATGTATATGGAAGAGGTGAAAAAGTTTCACTGCATTATCATAATGTAAAAATAAAAACAGTTGAGAACAGAAATATTATTGTAATGTGTTCATGATATGTCCCTTTATTTTGAAAGTGATCTTACTCATCTTTATAACCGTTAACAGAAAATATATGAAGAATTGCGTTGAAATATAAGGTTATTGCTATATATTATATAGTTTATATAAATATAGATTTAGATTCCATACATTTATTTGGTGATTATTTTTTTTTTTTTTTTTGAAATATATGTGACTTTGATGGCTAATGAAATATGTTGTAATAAAGTATTGAAATGCACGGACTTTTTATTTGAATAAATTTGATATGAAAAGTATCAATGAGAATTCTTTTCGAATTTCTGATGAATAAACTTACCATTGTGTGTGAATAAATTCTTATATTAATTAGCAAGAACCCACGAAATTCACGATTGTCGAACCAAACATTTGAGGGCGGCGTTAATTTACACAACTTATAAGCTACTAACATGAAAAATAAACAAGCCAAAGATATCCTTCCCTTTTTTATTACTTCCAAAGTAAAAACGGTATGAAAGGCTTTAGCGAGCGGCGAGGGGGTCGAGGGGTAGGGGGGGTGCTACAGGAGCGCTACTGCCTCTGACAGTAGTACGCGTTCGTCTCCCACCAGTCGCGCGACGTCTGCGCACACGCAGCCTTCGCGCTCAAAGTAACTAATCTGAAGCAAGTGTGAATCTTTGTAAACTTTATCAGTGGATTACAGTGTTAAAAAAAACTTATAATATGTGTGTTCAATCTAGTGAATCGATGTAAAGCGTGACGGCAATAACTTTCATAATAACTGTTTATGGTTTACAGTGTCTATTGTTGTGTGCGCGTCCACTAATCTCCTATTCACCTGTTAACGCCAAATGTGGTTAGACTGTGAAATGTGACAAAAAATTGCAATGATCTACCATTGTTCCGTAAGGACCCTGAATTTGTAAACTTTGTGGGCGACTACCTGACTACTGGAGGGTTGGTCGCATCGTTGGATCGATCGGACGATTCGTCGCCTTGTGAGTTCGATTTTTTATACAAAATGTAATTTAATACGACGGATGTTGAATAAATTGGGTAGTCGGGGTGCGTTTTACGCTACCTGTTTTATTTATCATGGTCATGTGTACGGATGTGAGCTATTAAAATGTTTATTATGGTTTTTTTCTAGCGAGAACCACACAAAGATTTCATTAGAATTATGTACTATTAACTTTAATGTTCAGTAGCTTATTAAGAATAATTATTTATATTTGATGAACTAATTATATTTTATAAACGTCTCCATTAAACTATTTATTTATGCAAATAAACACTTAATGACAGAAATTAAGAATAACATGGCATATATTTTTAACTAAGCATACAATTTTATTGTAAACTGGTTTACATCAAAGATAAATTTGAAGCAAACTAAAACAATTCCACTGAATTAGAAAATTTAGAAGTAAAAAGCGTCAAAAACTTGTACATTTAATTATATAATTAAATTTCATACAAAAAAGAACATTGTTAAATACGATTCCATTATGTATTTGATGTTTTCATTGTTATCACGTTTTATTATATAATTAGAGGTAAATAGAAATTATATGACATTCAATACCAATCTCTTCGCAAATATTTATTCGAATATATTATTGCGTTGTTGTATTTACTGGATTCTAGTATTACATTAGCAGAGTTAAAATAGGCTTACAAAGTCGAACCAAAGTGTTGTTAGGGTTTAAAGTCAAAGCAGAATTATGCCTGGATTTATTAATACCGAACATAAAATATACAATGACTTACTGTACTTCAAATCAATCTATTTCCAAGTAAACTGTTTTTTTATTTATATTAATAAAAGAGCACATATAGATAACAAAGTATTGAAGTTGATAAAGGTTAACCAAAGTGTCTCTTTTATAATTTCTGCCATTTTACAATAAAAATAATACATTTAACTTAGGAAATACACGGTAGAGTATTAATTTCTAACAAATAGTAGTTAATCTGTGGCATCTACTGATAAACCAATCTTATCATACATCCATAATGCTTATCATTACAACAGAATCCTTGCGGCAACGAAAAAGAGTTCCCCCTTTGTAACAATAAACATAATTGTTGCCAATATATTAATTTAAAGTTTTACATCACAGATTGTTTGATTTGATAACCGTGATATCACTAGCCCTACATTCGTTGTTAAATTTCCATGAAATTTTTGAAATCCTTTTGATGTTTACCGACGCTATATACTATTGAAATTTGTAGTCATTATTTTAAATCACGTGTTTCAAAATAATTTATTTGTTTCAATGAAGATGTTTCAATACGTTTTTTATTTGCAGTCTAATTCTTATTGTTTTCACCTGTAATTTATTTATTTACATAAAAAAAAATCTTTAAATCAAAAGAATTGAATCGTGTAGACTTCCAGGATAATATGTAAGGTAATCGGCTGGCATGCAGATTTAGCATGCTTGCCGGGAGCTCCACATAGCTCCCGTCATCAGGGCTGGCTGAGGGATGTAGGCAGCAATGCACTTTTTCCAAAGTTAAAAAAAAATGTAAGGAACTTTTAAGTTTATTGAAAAAAAGAATAGGACAAAAATTAATAACACTGCCCCACAATGTGTTATCCACCTATTAAACATTTTATTGACTTCATATAGATATTTTATTTTCAAAATTAACTCCAAGTCGAAGTTTAATACAGTCTACATTTCTATTTCTAGTACCAAATCTTAATATAGAATAAACTAAATCTTACCACAGAGCATTAATATAATATAAACATGAGCTGGTCAGTAACCTCGCTCTACCTAAGGGATTAACGAACTAAAACCTAAGCCATGTACCATTGATTTAATGCCTTAAGATCGGGCAGGCTGCCTCGCTGATAGAAATTATCATGAAAAGCAAACAAAACAGCTTAAACCTTAATTAATTCGAATAAAATATACATGTGCTTTGTTAAATACATTGTGTTATATAAATATGTAAGTATACAGACTGAAGTTCAATAATACATATAATTTTAGGATTTCTCTGCTACGTTTACGTTTCTTTTCATTTATTTCTCTCTTTCGTTTTTCTCTTCTTTATTACTTGTTGTTCAGTCGCACATGTGATAATTTATATTTATTAAAATCAATCGGTCTAAATTGTCTAGACTATTGATAATTTAATCGTTTAGCCAACTCAGAACTAATTATCTTAACAATAGTTTACTTTAATTTTTATTGCTAGGCTAGAAGTGTCAGACACCTATAATGGGAGTGCTTATATTTTTTTACAAAGAATATCCGCTTATAAGTTGAGAGGTCTAACTATTTCAGGATTAAACTTATTAACTTTACAATAGCCTATAGCGCAACAATAATTATTTTCTTACACCTGCCCACAAATGGTGGATTAAAAAAAAAGGTTAATTGCATTGGATAATTGTAATATCCAACATACAATTTACAATTTTCTATTTAATTTTGACGTCGTAATAATTTTCTCTGCTGTTGGTTTCAGGTAGCTTAATAGTTTAAACGAAATATGTAAATTATTAAAATAACAAGCATTACGTATTAAAGTCAGTTACTACAGTACGTTAATACATATTCATATCTTTGAATTCTCAAAACTAAACAGATGATAAAAGTAGTTTTACAGCTTCGGAGCAAGTAAGATGGTAGAAACTCGATCAGGCATAACCTTAGTGTGAGTGAAACAGAACACTAAACTGTCGAGGAGTGAGAGGGACAAAAATCAGAAGGCTCTTACGGTAGAGCGGGCAACAGTGAAATGCGGGCCCGGCGCTTGCCTTCTTTTTCGATCCCGCTTGAATAAATTGATTCTAAGATTCATTTTTTTTCCACGTTCGTGGGGCCATAAACTTTTTTGTGTCAATGTAATGGAACTCGAGACGGTGAACAATCGCATATTTTCTACTTTATCAACTTTAATTCTTACATTTGATTGATATGCATCTGTTAATTTTAAAACAGTTATCCTTTAAGGCAGGAAATCCTATGAAAACTTTACAAGATGTTTTCGTCAAGCCATTAAATTATGTATAGACATTTTATTGTGCTGCGAGTTATACAGTTGGTTACCATCAGAATAATCGTTAATCTAAAAATAGAACAATCTCGATGATATTTTTCTTTTATAGCATATATATCTTCATCCAACTACTGTGCTAACATTTATAGACAATTCTTAGCTACTCACAATAGAATATTACAACTATTTTCCTTCCTTCTGTTCACCTTTTTTGTGCACTATTTTTAATAAAAAATGTTTTAGTTTTTTTGAAAAGTAGTATTCCATATTCAAAATGTAATAATTAATAAATCTAAACGGAAATTTCACTATGACATTAAAATTAAAAGTAATAAAAGCCATTAAAATGTGACAGGACAATTTATTACTTAACTAATTATTATTTATCGGAGAATCAAATTCCTTATAAATAACTGGTATTCTGAGTAATCTAAAGCAACTTATCAAGTATAGACATTTATATCGGCTTAGTATCAAAATCCGGTTGTCATTAACATTTTGTGATATCACCAGAAGCTAAGAAACTATGCTATTGAGAATAAACTGCTGAATGATGCATGAGATAATTTAAATAATGACAAATAAAACAAAACAAACATTTATACATATATATATGGAATTGTCATTGACGTATAATGCAATTCACATTGAACGTTTTTTTCAAAGGTTAATATGGTACAAAGCAATTAAGAAAATATCGTTAAAAAATATACAGAGCAATTAATTTCAAAGAAATATGTGTGTATTCAATAGATGTGAAACTCACATCTGTCGAGTATCATGTCTTTAAAATACTTTTGTGATACATTATCACAATGACTTTATAAATAACATCACAACAAAGTACTAAAATCATAAACAAATTGTGAAATGTAATCGTGTATGTTTCCAGTGGGAAGTAATCTGTTTCACATGCTAATTAGTTGAAGAACTATATAGAGCTACTTAATTAAACATGATTCTCGCTCCATAAATCTAAATATTCAATACCTGCCCGCTATGTCCAAGAGAATTGTGCTTTTTTACTTATCCTTAAGTGAACGCAATACAGACAATTGTCGGACTTAGCTTTCATTTGTCAATTTAAAACCGTCTCAATATTACGAGTACAACATATGGTTTACATTGTTTTATATCAATAATGAATGACAGGTTAATTTTATTATTTACTCCATAAAATGACCGACATTGTTATTATTAATTTATGTGCTAAGGACCTTCACTATATTCTTTATTAGATTTTCTTATATATATAAACAATTCGATTGTTTCACTAATAATTTTGCCATTTCATTTTTTAAATTATTTTTCGTTTTGCAGATGAATCTACTAACGTAATGTCTGAGAACGGAACGGTAGTTTCAAGGGCTTCCACTCCTCGCCCAGCAACAAATAGTCCAGTGACCGCTCCTTTGCGCTCGAGACATGACCAATTTCTTGCAAGTGCAGCTGAACGAGCCCAGAGACCATCATCAAGTGGTCGAAATGCAAATGGAAACTTTGATTCCCCTCCTATTCCTCCTTATCATCGCCAAATAACTACAGGCACCCTTCTTGCTCCTTCTCATCGCGAATCTTCTGCATTTGTACCTGTTGTGCCAACAAGAGCCATGCACCCTGTTATGTATCCAAACGAAATGCATCCTTCGCTTCTACCATCTGAAATGATAGAAAGGGAAAGAATGTTAGAAAGAGACAGAAGTGAACCAGCCAAGGGGTCACCTGATAGAACTTCAGGCAATTTTGCTAAAAGAAATTCTTTTGACCTTATGGCCATGATGGTAGAAAAGCGCAAAGAAGTGGCCTTGCGTGAGGCTGCAGCAGCTATGCTTATTCCACACCACAGAGCTTCGTCAATAGATGGTATGATATCGGACGGATCATCACAACCTCCAATTTATGGTCCTCCTGGAGCATTTCTCGGGGCTCCAGGACCTTCTCCAACTGCTGCTAACAGTTTCACTTTTCCTGGTGCCGGATTATTCCCTTCCGGGGCTGGTCCCCATCAAATGCACCCTCATCTTGATAGACGATTGCTTAGAGCCCCTGGGAGGGCTTCAAGACCGAAAAAACAATTTATCTGTAAATTCTGCAATCGCCAATTTACAAAATCCTATAACCTTCTTATCCACGAAAGGACGCACACGGATGAACGACCATATTCATGTGATATCTGCGGAAAAGCTTTCAGAAGACAAGATCACTTGAGGGACCACAGGTAAATATATTTTATTTTTTCTGGGCTTTTTTTTATTGACATATATGATTTCATCAGTAATTCTTCTCCTTGAAAAGTAATCATATTTTTAACTTAACTATTACTATTAGCCTCATTGGCTTTCACAGATAAATATTATAAAATCGAAACGTAAAATAAACTTCATACAGTCTTTTTAACCCCTAAGCAAAAAAAGAATTGTAATAAGTTTGATGTTGATGTGTGATGTATAGTAAAATTTTGTTACTATATTATAAATTGCATTAATACCATAATAAAAAAAATATGCTTACATGCTGCGTAATTGTAGGTTCGTTTATATAACTACATATATGAACGTTATAATTTTCTACAACGACGGCCATAGTAAAGGCTCACTTTATATGCACGTAACAAGCAGCCGGTGTAAGTCAAGTTGCAGATGTTAAGCCGAGCGTGCCCGCATCCGCTTTACTACTCGGAATTGAAATATTTATAAGTTTCTTAATCGTTGTAAAAGTTTCTTTGAAATGTATCTTGATTTTAGATTGTCTATATTGATAGTAAAAATAAAAATGATTTTGTACTTGTTAACAATACAGTATGATAATTACATATATTAACAGAGAGACACTTAAAATATAAGTTTTTTTTTTTTATTAATTTGTATTTCATTCGTTCTCACACTGTTATTAAGTTGGCTGGCTATAAAATAGGATTATAGTTTCGACAAAAACTTAATCACAGAGATATAAAAAGTAAGAAATAATTGGACTTTTATAAGAAGCTGTTATTTATGTGATTGTGATACATTGGCAAGAATATTTTGAAGGAAGATAAATCATAACTTCCATCACAATTAAAATAAACTGTTTTAAAGATTAGAATTTTTTTACATATTATATAACTCATATTTTATGACTTTAACTGTTATGAGATATCGCGTATGTTGAAATAAAATATTTAAACCTATAAAAAATGTTTAGAGCTAGTCTCACAACGGACTTCACATTTATAAAATTTTAATCCGATTAACAGATATCGAAATAAATCGAGAAAAAGAAAAATGTTTTAAATATACATTATTGACCGCGCGTTCGAAATCGAGGGCTTTGGGGCGAATGAAAAACTTTATTGTTCGCTATAAAACTGGATTTTTATCAAAAGATATCAAATAACAGAAGTTCTCTTTACTTTTTTAATTTTTCTTCGTTACAAAATGGTAATAATTTCAAAAAATCATTTATTTACTCTTAAAAACTTTAGAACATCGTTTGATAGAAAACAAATTGATTTGATTGTTTGATTTTATAAATTAATTACTATAAATTTTATTTATGAAAAATTAAGTATTGAAGGCTTTTACGTGATCAATGGTTGTTGACAACATTTTCTCATAATATAATGATACAAACACGAAACTTAGATTTAGTATTTTTTGATAAATCTTAATGCTTGTCTGAAGCATTCGTCTCGCTTTGAGTAATGCGTTTTTTCCTCTTATTCTGTAATTAGTTCAGAATCTGATGACTCATTGGTTTCTATTGGTACCTCGGTGATGGAAATCGGGATTACAATACAGTCAACATATAAAAATAAAAAATCTTTGATAAAATAATACTTAACAAAAATATTTTTATAATTGAACCGAACTCAAATTTTATTTCTGGCTGTAGAATAATAAAGCGTGTAATTGAATAGATTAATATATAATCAAAATAAAAATCTAAATATAATTATATTCGGTTAGTTCGTATTTTCATCAGATATACTCGATTTACCGATTTATATTTTAAGAAACTTAACCGTCATAAAATTCTTTACAATATATAAAATAAAAACATTTTCTTAAGTTTTTTTCGCACGGTACAAAGAGAATTCACTAAATCGTTGAACTATTTAGTTTTTATAAACATCCACCATTCGAATTGAAAGCAATGACAAAAAATGTATTTCATTATAACTACTAAAATGTCGTTATAAATGAATGTATATCAAATAAAACGATATAACTAATAAAAATAAAATGACATCAGACATAATTATTGAAAAAATAATAATTTTGTGTGCGTCATTGTATTCAGACATGTTTTTTTGTCACGTTTCCCTTTATAATCGAGATGCATCGAGGACTGCATAATACCAGGCTATTATCCAACACATTGTAATTAATAAACTCAAAACAAAATACTGTACCGCCTTTGAACCGCCGAATACAGATCTTGACGAGAATATTTTTCCGTCCAAAATATTCATAGTCATTATATCATTATTGATACGAAATTTTTAAACACATCGTGAATACGAAATGAGATAACTAACTGGCCTTACGTAAATAAATAAGTGGAAACAGTATTTTTATCTGACGCCGATCAGCAAAAGACGTATCATCAGAATTTTGTCCAGAATTTTTTATATTGAAACTATATTATAAAACGCTTTAAAAATGCAATGAAGCTCGCGATAAAATAAATTAAAAATGCGATGGCCTTTATGAATCTCTTTCAAGACAAAGACTTAACTAACGCTTTTTTTTAATTAAATATTTTTGATTAAGACGTGAAATCCATTACCAGGCAGTAAAAATAATAAATTTGAAAAAGAAGAGAATAATACTCTTTCAACGTTTTATCTAATATTACCATTGAAACAAGTTCTAGAATCTGGTTTAAAAACAGATATAGATATATGTACGTAGTTCAATTTAATATAGGTATCTAAAGCAGGGATGCAAGAACATTAATTTGCTTGCAACCTGAGTAATTTCCTATGAAAAACAGGTTCTGGATGTATCTTATAAGAAGCGTTCTTTCAAAGCAGGGTTTCTGGAATATTCTATATTATAAAAATATTTATAATAATGTATTACGTATTTAAAGTGATTCTTATCTAATTTAAAACATTTCCTTTTATTATAAACTATAAGAAGATATGATAAATTAATAAGTCTTAATTAAACTAAGAAAAGTCTAAGAGACATCATTAATAGAAATAAATTAACTGAATGATAAGAAATGAAAAATACATCGAAAATATTAAAGATAAGATTCCAAACACTAATCTTAGTTCAAATGTTTATTCTTTCGGATCATAAGCAAATGCAAAAAAAAGCAGTTTATCTTAGCGTGTATGCAATTACGTCTCGTCCAGGACCACATATAATGGAGGCCGGCAAACCTACTCGCTCGTTCCAATCGCTCAAGGGGCTGCAGTAAAAGGGATATCAAATTAATACTGAATCCATAATAAATCAAAGTGGGCAGGTGGACGGTCCCAAGAACATTTCGCCTACGGATATCTTTAGAAATTATCATATTGGTCCAATACGATAATAACGTGGCAACTTATTTCCTTACAAATCCTAAATTGGTGGTTGGAATTCATGATATTCGAATAATCTTCAAAATTTTCGAAATCAAATAATTTGAAGATTTTCACGCAAGCTCATTTCGATCTTTTGAATTATTCATTATTGTGAAACAAAATACATAGTTTTGTTTTTATGAATGTCAGATTTAATTTTATTTATAGTCGATAATTATATATTTTATATTTTAATTGCAATAGCTTAAACATTCGTTACTATATCTTTTAATTAAACTAATCGTTTAAGCGTACTTTTCGATGTTTACAGTATTGATTAGCGTATACGTTTTAAAAGATATACAGCAGATAACATGCGTCTGAGATAATCGTGACCAAGGCTGTAAAATAATTAGCCATCGTTGTGTTAGCATTCGTTGATTTCACAGTGCTGTTGCCGTTTGAAAGTTCTTTTCGAACGTTCGTTGTTACACAATCTCAGCGCCTTTGGTAAATTTTAAACGATTTCAGAAGCTTAACTTTTAAAAATATATTGCTTTCAATGTGTTTAAAGCAGTATGTTTTATTTATATGAAGTTATATGTTGCTAGCAATAAGTCTTTAGGCAAACTAGTTCCTAAACGCTGTTATCGCCGCTATCTAATTATCCTAGAATAGTATGCTATAAGACCAGGTAGACGAATTATTTAAATTATACGCCAGACGTTTGCGTGTCATTGCAGATTTTTTTTTGTCCTGACCATAGCAAAGATTTATCGCGTGATATTGATACACAGTCATGAAATAATATCGGAACTTAATAGTACATTTGTTGCTATGTTCATTACATGTTTAATTTGTTCGACTTAATAATCTTAAATAATCTCATTATATATATTATTAAAACCGACAATAAAACGAATTAAATTTATAATTCGTAATTTTAAGCGGAAAGTAATCGAGACAATGCATCATATGCATTAAATGTTAAGAAAACATTAATTTTCAATTAAAATACTTTGATACGATCGCTACAATTAATCATACATCGGTAATCTTTAAAACAGAAGGTGTTCATGAACCTGTCTTGTTACTTTTATCTTTAAATGGAAAGACATTCGCTAATCTTACATTTCGTTCTAATTGATCATTTTGTGCCACTTAATGTTCATTGTATAGACTTATCATAGCTGCATATAATATTTATTTATTCATAAATAAATTTAATATTTAATTATTAATGTTTAATTCATATTTTTATATGTTTATTGTTAAATATTATTTAAACTACCTATACAATCTTAACAGTTATTGTTTCCACTGCTATACCCACCATATGTGCACTTTCAAATAATTGAAAATTCAACTGTATTTAACTGCCTTAATCTCTATTCACATCGCTGTCATTCAATTGTACGCCTTAGGCTGTTATCTTAAAGTTTATATTGGAAATTGGAGATTTTATCCTTTATACCAGCGTGGGATGACAAGACGTATTCTTATCGGCGATTTAGCATTTCTCTGCTACTTAATCCAGTTTTTAAAGCCATTAAGCTTGTAGTAGCGGTGCGTAGGTACTTGTATTTTAAAACTTCGTGGTCTGTGGTCAAAAGTATCGCATGACTAGTGTGTGGTTTTATGTCCCTCACAATACTGACAGTTTTTCTTTGTTTATGAATGTATTTGAACTGTAATAACATTCTTAATGCCGAAGGTCAGGTAGGTTCCCCTACTAATTAATTTTTTTTTTATTAAGTTAACTTCTATTGTATAATCTTAGAGGGCGAGTCCCTTACTTAATTCATGAAAAAACAAAAGATTCCTTCAAAACTACAAGTGATGAAACTGGAGAAAATTGTAATATTTAGTAAAATTTTTTCGTCACAATCAAAGCTTAGGTAAGATTTTCTAAGTCGTCTTCTTGAGTTTCAAATGCTTACTCAAGATTCGTTCGTTCTGAGTAGTTTGGTGGAGGCAAAACAAACAGTGACCGGTCGGTTGTACAAACATACACACAGCGACCTCTAAAATACTTAAGAATATTTATATTTATACAACATCTATTTGTATATGAATTATGTTATTTTATTAGCTATGTGTTATGTTATTATTAATATTTTAAGTAAGAGTTAAAAAAAATCATAAATGTTTTAAAAATAGACGTACCAAAATACCATTTGTAGTCACATAAAAAATAGTACTCAACTTAACTGTCACACAGTGACATTACAAAAGTTTTTGGTGGCATTGTTAAAGTAGAAAGATGTCCCTGGTGACTTTCTGTTGATCATTAATCATACGACGCCAAGATAAACCCTCGCAGCCATGTCCAGAACAGGTAGAACTCATATTTTTTTTGTGATTAAAATTTTCTTAGAAACATTATGAATATAGGAAACATTTGATTTAAACAATTCACACGGAAAACCCTTATA